>NC_056744.1:1353194921-1353494921 GCF_019279795.1 Protopterus annectens | reverse complement strand
GGATGGGCTGACAAAGACATTCAGTTGTTGTCAGAGCCATGGGCTAACACCAAATGCCAAGGAATGCATAATACTTTGCCTTGGGAAGTCATCCACCCCTGGTAACTATCATATTGACTGAACACCTACAACAGTTGACCCAGTTGTGAAGGACTTATGGACACATAGACAGTAATCTGGCCTCTGACTGTCGTGAGTCAGTAATATTTGGGGATTCGCTCTATGTTGCGCAACCTATAAACAAAAGTATGGTATGTAAATCTGCCAAAGTCATTGCTTCACTGTATTCGGCAGTCATCACACCTATCATTGAGTGCAATGCCACCTTTGGTATGTAACTAACCAGACACATCCAACAACTGTAACATCCACAGATGCTCTACAGTAAATCAAAACATAGTTTACATAACATATCCTTTGCAGACAGTGTAAGGGCCACAAATATGTATTCTGTCTTCTGCATGCTTTGGAGGAGAGATACATGCCTGCCATGCAGGGAGGTGTCAGACCCCACTGTGTACCTCCTGCATATCTAAGAAAGGAGTATCATGAGCATTTCCTGTCCTACACCCATACACCTTGACTGTGGTATAAATAGGATATACTGGAGAGACAGGTATGTAACCCAAAGATTATACCCAGTATGTAACAGGCTCCCCATCCATGTGAAGCAGAATTCCGGCCTACCGCAAATCATGTGCAAGTTACACAATAGAATGGGGAACACAACAATAATAACTGTATCTCTAATGGACACAGGGAAACCATAGGTGGTTCATCTCACATGCCTTGGCTTGTACATGTCTCAGTTCCCAAAACCCAGCTTACACTTAGCAAGGCTATCATACATTGCCAGTGTTTAAGGATGCAAGGCTAGGCTGATAGAAGCCCTTGTTTTCATTAGTCTATTATACTCATATGAACCTATCGAGCCATGCATCTATACTGTTTTACCTTTCTGATGTCATTTTTCTTCTTTGCTGTCATTCCATCCTGTGCTCTGACGTTGATGGTTTTATTGCAGATGTGCACCCATAGGTGTGTCCTACACAATCCTGAAAGTGAAATGTAAATAGTTCTATGAGACACCTTTCATTGTGTGACTACACAGCCATTACAACAGCATTCAATGTAACATACACAAAATAATGTGGTTTACTCATTACAAATGGCAGTGTACAATATTTTTAACTTAATAGTACAAGTAGCATGTCAAAGGCAACAATGGATGAAACAAATACATATTAATTTAGATAGTCACCCTGTATTGATGAGAAGCATGACAGGGATGTGGCACAGATATCACTTGCACAGGGTGTTACATTATGGGGGTGCAGGAGGCTTAGGCTGACACAATAGGTTGGCAAACGTGTGTGAGTCAGAAATGGAAGCAGTCAAGATGGGCCATGTAAATGTGATATGTGTGTCTGTAGGTGACTTAAATGTGACAGCGGTGTGTGAGTGCTAGCCCTACATGTCTGTATGTTGGGCATCTTTGAGCCATGCATGGTAGAGCTGACAGTTCATCATCTCTGACCCTGAACATGAGAACTGGCTTTGCCGGGAGTTGCACTGGCACATCCATGCTCAAGGTTGGATGCTGGGCTACTACCTGAGGGTGACTGCTCTCTGCCAGGACAGTGTCCTCCACAGGAATGCCCAGGATCATGAGCCCATGGCCTGCCATGTCTTGGTGTGCACAGCACACTCCCCTCTGGAAAGCTGGATGTACTGCCAATACTGCAGTGTGATTGTGCACGGCCATGTGGACTCTCAGCAGATGTTGTTGCTGACCTACATCCACGAGTCCAACATTCAACTCAAACCATATGCTCCATCACAGAAAAATTGTGTTGCAAGACAGACAGTGTGCAATCTTTCAGACTAATGTGTTTCCACTGAGTCAGTTAACAGATTCAGGGTATCAGTAATGTGGTGGAGGTAGGCATGGATGTCAGACTGTGCTGCATCTAGAACCCTGAACATTCATCTGGAGTTCCTTTTAGTATGTACCTGTGCCTCCATGATGGCCCTAAACTACACCAAGTGACACGTGATGAGACACTTGCAACAGGTGGTGGAGGGACAGCAAGCCTCCTATGAGCACCCCTATCAATCTGCCTGTGTGGAACCTTTCAAACTGTTTGTCTATGGCCAGTGTCGACACTCACTGTAGCCACAGTAGTCACACTTTTTTTATTTATTATTTATTTATTTACATTTTGTTTGCCAGGATAGTCCAATTGGGCCATGAGGAGCCAGTTTTCAAAGGAGTCCTGGGGAGAAAAACTCCAGAAAAATACAAATACATAGTACACATTGCACATTTACATTACATATTATCTCATAGGAATACAAAGTAAATATAATAAGAAAAGGTTAACAATGATAGAATGCATCAGTATAGTTTGTAAAACAGCAATAAAAAAACACTTTTTTTACACAAAAGTAGAAGCATAGGGTAACTGTTAAGTAGTTGGTTAAATAGTTCAATGGAGCTGTAGAATTATAGGAGGCAGTGATGGCGTATTTAGTTCTAGGAGACTAGGAAGTGATATTAGAAGGATTAGGTAGGATGGGAACAGCAGCACTTCCATTGTGAAGTTAGGTGTGAGTGCAACAAGGTTTTAAATGAGGAGAGATTGCTGGTGATGAGGATAGGAGATGGTAGAGAATTCCAGAGGCATGCACGAGAGAAGGACATTGAGTGATTCCCAGCTGGACATGTGGGTTGTGCAATTTGATTAGTTTTTGGGAATTTGATCTTAGAAGTCATTCTGGTTCATACATTTCAAAGGTAGTGGCTAGGAAGGGACAAAGAGAGGGATTGCAAATGAGTTTGTGTGCTTGGTTGAATTGAGTATAAGTGAGGAGGTTAGGTAGCTCAAGCCAGTTTAGCTGGTGAAGAGAATTACAATGGTGAGAAATTGCTCTGTGACCTGCTGCAATTTTGATATCTTGATATAGCAAGAGGAGAGTTTTGTTTTGAGGGAGAATTGCAGGTTGGTGAGGATAGATGCATCATATAGGAGGAAAGGGATGAGATAAGTATTGGCTAGTATGAGCCTAGTGGAAGGAGAGATATACTGATTATGGCAGTATAGCATACCAATTTTGTTGTGTTTTTTTTATATTTACTTGTAAATGTTTGACGAATTTTAGTTGATCATCTATGAGTACACCTAGTAGTTTAGTGTCAGAGACTATTTATAGGGGAGTATTATTTTTTGCTGGTGATTATAAATAAGTGTTTATCTAGGGAGGAGGTTTTGGAGGCGGTGAATAACATAAGTTTAGTTAGCGAGATGGTTGTCTAGCATCCACTGCTCAATAGAGGAGAAGGAGGTTTGGGTAAGCTTATTTAGAGTGGGGATGGAAGGGGAGGATCTGATAATGGTAGAGTTGTCAGCATATTGGATGATGCTGGAGTTTGGAATGGCTTGGTAGAAGTCGTTAATGAATATATTGAATAGTAGGGGCCTAAAATGGAATCTTGGGGGGCAACTGTGGGAGTATTAAGGAAGGGTGAAGTGGCTTTATTCCATTTGACTGCTTGTTTTCTGGTTGTGAGGTAGCTGGAGAACCACTTGGTACAGGAAGGGGATAGATTTAATTTAGAGAGTTTATTAAGAAGCAGGTTGTGAGAAATAGTGTCAAATGCCTTGGAGAGGTTGAGGAGAAGGGTGGACATGAAATGGCCGGAATCATGGGCTTTCTTAATTGTTTCAAGGAAGAAGAGGAGAGCAGTGGAGGTGCTATGACTGGGTCTGAATCCATTCTGTGTGGGTGTAAGAAGCTGGTTGTTGATAAGATAGGGTAAGAGTTGTTGGTGGATACATTTTTCAAGAAGCTTAGAAATAGGGGATAAGATAGCAATAGGGTGGAAGTTTCGAATGTCATTATTATTACCTCCTTTATGTAGAGGAATAATAAAGGCTTTCTTTCAGAGCTGGGGGACCTGGCTTTCTAAGATAGACTGATTAATTAGTATGCTGATAGGGAGATCAATGGCTTCTGCGGCTACTTTTAGGAAATAGGAGGGAATTTCATCAGGGGCATTGGAACCAGGTTTTAATTTTAGAAGAAGTTCTTTTATGGTGGATATAGAGATGGGATTGATTAGATAAAGGTGGAGTTTGGGGGCAAGGGATGCTAGGGGAGGAAGGGATGCTGCATGCCGAGGAGGGGTTTTAGTGGTGTTGGTGAAGGATGATGTTAGCTTGTTTTATATTCATTTAGGGGGATCGTGGTTTTATTTTTATGGTAATATGTCCAGGCTTTGTCACAGAGTTGCATGATAGCTAAGGTGTTTTTGGTTAACCAGGGCACAGGGTTACTTTTTATACATTTTGTTTTTAGAGGGGCAAAGGAGTTGAGGCAGGTTTGTGAAAGTGTTAAAGTGGGAGAGAGAGCATTATCTAGGGGAAGAATCTTTAATGTGATTTTTGTGCATTTGAGAAGGTTTCAGAATTGAAGTTCTTTAGGCAGCGAGTGGAAATATAGGTTTGAGTTAGTTGTATGGAAGAGGGGAGACAGTGGATAAAAGTGGGGAAGTGGTCAGCTAGTGTGTCTGGGAGAATACCACTATCAGAGATATAGTGAGGATGGGATACTAGAATCCAATCTATTGTACTTCCAGTAATGGAGTTCTTGGAAGGCCTGGTAGTGGAATTGATTAGTTGTGTAAAGTTATACAAGTTAATATTGTGTGAGTTAGTGGGAGATTGGACTGTGGCCCAGTTTATGTTCACGTCTCCCAGGATTATGGTTTCATGAGAAACGTTGGTAGAGACCCATGAGAGAATATCTTCAAGGGATGAGATATTGTCTCCAGGAGGAATGTAGCGGGAGAGAACAAATATGAGTTTATGCTTGTTTAGGTGGAGGAGGGCTGATATTGTTTCTGCCTTGCCAAATTTGGGAAAGGGTTTGGTATAGGGGGTGACTAAGAAAGATGCAGAGTAAAGGAGTGCTACACCCCCACTTTTTTGTGTTCTGTCATTCCTTAACATGCAGTAGTTGGGAGGAGTTATTTCAGAATCTTGTATATGGGGCTTAAGCCAGGTTTCTGAAATGGAGAGAATATCGGGCTGGTTATGTACAAGCCAGGCATGAAGGTTTGGAATTTTGTTACATAGGTTCTGAGCATTTAGAGCTGAAAAGTGGAGGGGTTTGCCTGTTGCTTGGGGGGTGGGATTGGGTGGTTGGATTTGGTGTGGTAGAGGGGCCTGGGTTTGGGTGGATATCCCTGGAGAGAAGGATAGAGATAAGATGATGGCTGAGGTATTTGGTTTGTTTGAGGTGTAGTATACAGGTAGAGAGTTTTGTGGACATTAGACTGGTGTAGTTGGGAACAGTGTTTTTAGAGTTAGGTAGGAGTCTATAGGGGAAGACCATGCCGGTGTTGAGGGGGTAGAGACTGGGAGATATAAGGGTAACAGTAAATGTGTACTTTGTAGAGGATGTGGTAGTAGTGTGACATGTGGGGGGGTTTGTGTTAGTAGGTTGGGTGATATAGTTTACGTAAGTTAAGATAATTAGAAGTATTATTTGAGTAAGCAGGGATAGAGGTTTGAGTGTCATGATGTTGGTTATTAGAGTAGAAGTAAGGGGTGAGTTAAGTTGGGAAGTTAGTTTGAGTAAGAGATTATGGTTTAGGTTAATTGTTTAGTAGTTTATCAGGATAAGTTGTGTTTGGCAGTAAACTATGAAGGGTAGGCTTACTTTAATGGTTGAACTGTGGGAGGGGATTTTAGGGCATATGATGGGTAGTTTGGATTGGACTGTGGAAGTGCTGGGAGTGGCTAGGTAAGTATAAGTGTAAGGGTCTTGGGGTGGGTGGAATTTGGGGGTAGGGTAGGGGAGCAAAATGAGCACACAGGGTGAATGGAGCGGGTAGAGCCAAGGGAAGGAAGAATCCCTTTCCTGTTCAATGTTACCACCCTCCAACTGTCCACTATCAGTAGCCTCAGGGGACTGGGTATGCATAGGCATACTGACTGTGAACGGTGATAATGAGGGCAGACAAGCAATGTAAACGTCTGTGTCAGATTCAGCTCCTGCAACCCCCCCAGCTGTGCCTCACTTTGGCCACCATCATCATTAGAGTCTGAAGAGACACTGACATCAGGTTGTGAAGGGGACAGAGACCAACCTTCCTGTTCACCTGTAATAAAATGGGAAAAACAATACACTAATAGCTGTACTCCTATGATCTGCAGTACTATCTTGCAATATATGTTAAACTGTATACACTGTTGTTACTATTACAGTCTTGTATGACCCATAATCTGATATAGTAGGACATGAGGACATTATTTTCTAACCTAAATCTGTAAGTATTTGAAAATAACAGATCTTTAAACTAGACTCTCATGGGCAAAACATAAATTATGTACACTGCTGACATTCTGCAGAGCTATGCACAGTTTACTGGTATGCCCATCTGAAAAGTCCTGACTATACTGTGAAATCATTCACTGTGGTCACACCTACAAGCCATAGGTATGACCTTAAAGTGTGCTCAGTCAGAACATACTTGTACATTTGTCAGTCATGCAGAAAGTAAATCAAGGCCTGGGATGACAGTTTAGCTAATACCTTAAAGTAAATCTACATCTTTGACAAAATGTTTTGTGCTTAACAGCAGCAGGAGAATGATCTCTTCCTATTCCTGACAGTTCTGAAAAAGATATGAGGGAGAGGTAATGTAAGCAGCTGCACATGTTACATTATAACATTGGAACTACATCCAAATATCTCCCATTTACAGTAGCTGCTATGTTAACAGGTATGTGGGTCACAATTTCTCATGAGCTTAAAACTGCAGCTAACCTCCTTCTACCCACCCCATAAAACACCTAGCAGACAAGTAAAACCATGTGCATCCTGACACAATAAGTGCTACGTATTCCAATGCTGATCCAAAAAGCATACCTGGGCACTCCTCTTGTGTGGATATGGTGGCACCCACATTAGCCATTTATTGTGTGATGGATGCCTGGGAGCTGCCCTGTGTTGCAAGGTTCACCAGAAATTGTCCAGTGGCTGACAGAGGTTGTTCTGCTGCAGGTCCACCACCAGTGACCTGTCGATCCCTAGCCACATCCACTTCCCATCTGAGTGCCGAGTGGATCATGTCTGTGGAATGGTGTCGCACCTGTTGATATGTGTGATTCTGGTGACCCACAGCATTTATGTTATGGACCATTTTGTCCCACAAGGCTTGTTGCTCTTGCCTATTTGCCCTCCGTCTGGACAGCAGGACTTGGCAGTGTTGTCTTAACACCTCAGTTATGAAGTCATTTTCGGCCTCAGTGAAAAGTGGGTGGAATCTGTTGTGCATGATATCACTTGAAATACAAAAAATTGAGAACACATCAAGATCATATATGTGGGTGTATAGTCTGTACGGATATAGCAATAAAGGAAGGCTGTCAGTATTCCCCACTTGATTAAACATCTCATATGCTACAGTGTGCCAAACATACAAAGGGTATGGAACCAACTAGGATAGTAGCAATAGTAACCTACTACAGTTTGTGCCATGACAGATACTCACATATGACTATATACCCAACTGTGGCCCTTAGCAGGAAACCACCACCACATAACATATGTATGAAATACAATGCCAAACAAATAGCTGTGTAGTATTACAACTGCTAGCAAAGGAAGTATCCAGGAGACCTCTGTCCCTAGTTAACAGACAGCATTATACCCCTACTGTAGTCTACATCCTATGTATTACACAGCTGCTGATCAATGGCATTTCATCTGCATAGTTCTAAGAAAGGCTTGCTGATGTAATCCCCATTCTCCCTGAGTATATATAAACATATGCATCATGTTGGAAACAAAATGGTTAGATACCTGATGGAGTACAATACTCCTCTGTTGGAAGACACAGATGTATAAGTCTTGTGCCGGATACACTAGACAATCTCGATGTACTGAAATGTCGAATTTCAGTATGTCGAGACCGAATAGTGGAAAGTGCAGTTACCTGAAACTGCACTATGTCGAATCCGCAAATGTCGAATCCGCTGGTATTGTGGTGTCGTGTACGTGATGTGTGGTGCAGTTTGTAGATTTATCTGGGGTTTCAGGTAAGTGTTGTGTGTTTGAGTATATTGGGTATGAATTCTAGTGTGTGTGAGTGTGTGCAGTGCTTTTTGTGTGTGTGTTTAGTACAACCTCGGAGTTAGAATATATAAGTAGGGGAGTGTGGGGGGCACAGCCCCCCACATTGGGGGTGCAGGGGGGCTTGTCCCCTGCTTATAGATAGGTTAGGTGTGTTTGTGTGTGCTGCTATGTTTGTTTAGTTAGGTAGGTAGGTAGGTGTATGTGTGTGTGATTATGTTCTGGTTTGTGTGTGTGTGTGTGTGTGTGTGTGTGTGTGTGTGTGTGTGTGTGTGTGTGTGTGAATGGTCATGGTTGTGGTATTTGTGATTATGGGTTTTCGTGTATATGGGTTTTCCACTATTCAGTCTCGAAATACTGAAATTCGACATTTCAGTATTTCGAGATTGTATAGTGAATCCGTTGTGCCGATGAGTTCACCATAGAAAGAAACTCTCATACACAATGGTTCCCCTAGTTAGGAGTTTCCCTTTTTAAGATGGTTCTCATTAGCAGGTGATTGCCTCTGAACCAATCTGTGGTTCAGGAATGCTAATTGCAAGATTCACAGCTGATATGCAGTATAATCGGGCAATCCCATGCAACTATTCAACAAGATATAAGGCAGCAATGTAGAATCCCTACCCTTTCTCATATGTTTGGGTGGAAAGTACTCGGGTAAACATACTATGTCAGCACAGAAAGAATTTTTGTAGTAGATATTTATTACATACATATTTGTGTACTACAGGCTGAAGCTGATGCTGCTGCTGTAGGCAATAAGCACAGTCAAAAAGGCTGCAGAATGTGGAGGGCAACAACACTTGTGAGTAACGGTGTGACCAGTGACAGCCCTGGTGTATAGCCAGAGCCTAATTGAGGGAACCTGTCCCACAGATTATTGAGGTATGTGTTTAAAGTAAGTATGTTAGCCAAAGATATCATTAACAAAGTGAAAGACAACATGTTTGTTGTGTCCTAGAACAAGTTAGGTGGTACATCTACCATTATGTCAACCTTTTGGACATCTGCCAAGTTATGTGTTACATTATGGTAATCATCTGGAACTTGTGTGCTGGCAATCCTTGTTGAAAGCATGGCCTCCATATATGTGTGTTGCTTGTATAGCTGTGCTTATCTGTAATATCAGTAGCAAATCATTGTGTGCTGCAGTCTGATATTACTGGGCCTCATTTGAATTACATACTTCAAAACTGTTTGTGAATGCATAATAATGCATGGCCTGACACTGTATGCACTTTCTAGTGTTATAATGGTAATATGTTAACTGTGTTCCCGATCTGCAGGCCTTTGACTTCCATCATTGAAAAGCAGACATTCAATTTATACTATTTTGGGTGGATACAGAGGTGATGAGACAGTCATTCATATCAGAATTTATAATGGTGATGTACACATACATGTATTTTAAATGCTAGACACCACTGGATTTGAACTTAGGACCATGTGGACCAAAAATTAATGTTTTAAAGCATTTACCAGACTGAGCTACTGAGTCACTGTTATAATATATATTTTTAAATAAACTATTGCACACTTACATGCTGTTACATACCTCATTTACATCTATTATTATGTGTATGGCTTTATAGGGATGCATTTTTCCACCAGAGACCCATTTAAACACCTATTTTTCCATTAATCTTTTAGTGGGTGTATTTTTAAATTTTGCAGCTATAATTGCACAGTTATCTGCTGTTACAGAGCTCACTTACATCCATTATTATGTGTCTGGTTTATAGTGATGTATTCCTATACATGAGTCCAAGTTACATTCCCATTTTTCTAGTACTCCTTTATCAAATTTGCATGACATGGCATGATACCAGCATTGCTTAAACATGTTTAATGAAAGGAACATGGCAAGTATTATGTTTTGCTTAAAACACCTGCCTTAATTAACAGCTGTGTGGCTTGGTGGGTTGATGCACTGATTTAATAGATCCAAAAAACAGCTTCATGGAAAAGGTAACTTCGGTGTAAGCACAAATTGCAAATATTCTCCAAAGATGCAACAAGTACCACCACAACTCTTCTAAGTTTCAGTTCTTTTATTAAGACAGACAATCCAGATAGTAAGTGCTTTCGGGTTACATCTGAATTTATTCCCTTTCAGAAAAGTGTGTATATTCTGCCACCTACTGGCAGATTTAGATATGTCATAGTGATGTAGTATTTTGGTGCCTTTTTTGCTACTTAAATGCCTAGAAAATGTAATTGAATATATGTCTGAAGAAGGGTTCAGATGTAACCCGAAAGCGCTGACTATCTGGATTGTCTGTCTTAATAAAATAACTGAAACTTAGAAGAGTCATGGTGGTACTTGGTGCATCTTTGGAGAATATTTGCAGGTTGATGCACTGATCTGCAGGTGCAATGGTCCGGGGTTTGAAATATGGCACTAGAGTACTTTTTGAATGTGATTAATATTATTTTACATATATCAATACAGCACCATTTAGCTTAGCAATGTTGCACATTGCACAGAGTCATGCAAAAAATCTTTAGAGAAATGAAAAATGGGGAGAAAGGACAGTGGTAAAATGGAGTGCAAGCATGGGGAAAAACATAGCGAAAGGCAGGTAGGTACGTGCAGGAAGGGTGCAGAAAGAAACATAGCTATCCATTTCTTGTACAGCCACAGCTGTGCATTTTAACAGATATTCTAATGGAATTTGGACTGTCACCCCTAGAGTGAGGGATGAGGACACAATATAAGTGCATTGTTAAGCCAACTGGACCAAATTAAGTGTGTCCAGTGACATGTTTGAAAAATGGAGAGCTATGTATGAGACGATTTTTTTTTGGGACAAGGGCCTATTTTCTTTTTTTTTTTTTAAGTGAGAGTAGAATGTTGGGGAAGGTACACAGGTATGTGTGTGCGGGAGATAAGTTGGGAAGGTGAGGATGCTTTTACAGATCGACAAGTCAGACAAGACAGCAGACAGAGTTGTTGTGTGACACAAGAAGGGGGTGAACACCTTGGTTGGGGAGGGTTTTGTGGAATCCCAGTCCCATGGATGTCAGACAGTTTGCAGTGTGACTCAAGTCCTCACCCATGGGACTGTCAGCACTGTTAATTCTGTGGATGCAATGGTTGACACTGGTTCCTGGGGTGAGGCTGTCCCACTGGGATGGACAGAATGCTTTCCATCTGGTGTAGGTGTGCACCAACAGTTTGGTGCAGCAGCCCATGCACCATGTCTGGCAGTTCATTATGGGTAACATAAACACTCCCTCCACTTCCACTCCCAGAGGGGGGGCCACCCCAGACTGTGGTGTGGAACTACCCGATGGTGCACGTAATGTAGGAGCAGCAGAGGGGGCACGGACAGGCTATGGCCCAGATGTGTTGGGCCCCGGTGTCGCAGCCGGGGGAGCCAAGTTAGTTGGATCACCTAGAACCGACCTACTTAGTCTCGATGGAAATTAAATATAAACATAAGGGAAAAATAAACATAACCAAACAAATGTAATTAATAACATAATAGAAAATGATAATGAGTAATGGAAAGAAATAAAAAGGAATATAATGAGGAACACAACAGTAAATAATGTAAATAAAAGTATTTTAACAGCAAAACAATATTAAATTATACATAAGGCCAGCATAAGAGGTAATTACAAATAATATATTAATATCAAATCATAATAATAAATATAATTAATAAATTAAAGAAGAGAAGGGGTGGGGAGAGAGAGAAAAAAGAGCATTAGTAACTTCACAGATAATATAACTACACAGGCTACTACTACATATTTCTATATATGTCAGATTTCAGTTGTGAGAACAGTGACTGCTAATATTGTATAGATGATGTTCCATGTACATATTTCTCAGACTGTTTGCATGGGACATTATGGGCCAAGCCCTACCAAATGTTGGTAGAAAGGCACAACTACATGGAAAATTTTTACATTGTGTGTTCATACATTAGTAGCAGGGTGTTCTGATAACAGATTTGACATTAAATTGTATTCCAAGTAATGTCATATATCTGCAAATCAAGGACTAGACATATGGGGCAGTAGTCATTACATTCTGCAAAAATCGTGACAGTTTAGATGTATGCTCGTGTACACTAATTTCACCAGACATCTTTTCATTTCTCATTTGGCTGCCATGGGATTAGAACCCACAAGCATTTACTATAGGAATAATGTGCACTTTATCTGAATATAATGAATTATCAAAGCACCATCTCCTTTAAGACGTTTATTACAATGTTTTGTGTGAAATTGTACATTTATACACATACATAGCTGTGTGTGGTATCAGATTGGAAACCAAAAGCAGTGACCACAAAACAATGAGCACTTTATTTGAAAACATTATTTATCAAAGCACCATTTCCTTTTGGACTGTATTGCTTAAGTTCACTTGAAATCTATCAGTTACACACATGTATGATTGTGTAGGATGTCTGTTAACCTAACCATATATCCTGTTCATTTAGTTAGTAGATGTGGCCAGTTTGGACTCGAAGTTTGCTTTGGAGGATTTCACTAGTGCCCTTATTTGCTTGTTCAGGCTAAGGAAAGAATGCTTCCAATTAGATACCTGCTCCTTCCTGGTCCTGGACAGCAATGTTTTTTCCTTTTATTATAGAGTTTATTTATTGTAGATGTCCACCATAGGTTCAATAACCAGCCCTGCCAAGTCTCAAAACCAGAACCCTGTGCACTACAGTCAGAGCAATTTACCACTACACCATTTGATCTGTGGTAGTGGTATCTACAGCATATTTTGGAAAAAATTATCAGAGCTCAAGTTTGACCCTTAATCTGGGTATTGCACTACATTTATTTCTGACATTTGCTGTTGCATTATTTATTAGTTAATATGTAACAATTGACTGGTGTTGGATTAGAACACACACACAGTGAATACAGGAATAATGAACACTTTTTTGAAAAGATTAATTATCAAAGCACCATGTCCTTTTAAACTTTATTGATAATGTTTCTTAAAATCTGGCATTTAGATACATGGATAGCTGTCCAGGACTTCAGTTCACTTACCCATATACCATGTTCATTTACTGAGTGAATATGCAGCATTATTTCAGACAAAATGCGTTAACTTGCTTTACCACTTCAGATATGTACTGACACATTAATAAAGATGTAAGATGTCCCAGGTATGCCAAACCTGACCATTAAGACTACAAAATCTGTATTTACTTTATTTATTATTAAGTTATTACTTTGATGAAATTCCTACTTACCACATGGTTGCCTCATCCTGGGCAAGCACCCTGCATGGGACTGGACATTTCAAGCCCTCTCTTCTGCAGCTGTGGTAAGTAAAGCAAACCATTAGCATACCAGTTTTGCACAGATTCAGTTTGTGTATTTATAAATTACTGGAAAACATACTTACATACCTGTGGGGTTTGCCCAGCCCTAGTCTATTGGAACCAGGTGTCCAGTGTTCCACTGTTCCTATGCCTCAGGTCATCATAGTGGTGGCCATCTCAAAAATCTCCAGCTTTACTCCATCGCATATCACCTACTCAGAGGTGATCTCTGCCTAACATACAAAGCTATGTCGAACCCAGAGCTGTTGGACATGATCCACTTAAAGAAATCCCAATCCCTTCGAGCTACATGCTCTAGGGACCTAAACCTTGTCAACACAATAAACAGAACATGTTGGAGGGATAGATTCCTGTCCCAGAGACTTCCCATACTCTGGAACAAACTACCTATCTATATCAAACAAAGCTACTCATTAGCACTCTTCAAGAAAAATCTTGATGACTGGATGAGAAATAAGAAATTCACCCTGGGGATCACCTCTGTGGCTCTGCTCGACAGTGGCACAGGAAATTAATTTTCCTGTCTGGCAAAAGCCAGGGTACCTTTTTGGCTAGGCTTATATAGGCCCTAGGGCCAATAGCCTAGTACCTATCTATGGACCTATGAACCTATGACACTGCTCACATCACTGCGGAGATACCAGTAGCACTGGATAGGTCACTGGCCAAATGATCTCAGGCCTCAGACTTACACTCTGAGCCCTGGTAGTTGCCTTGCAGCAGTTGGGGTCCATAGTGCTCTACAAGGAGTCCAGCAATAACTCTGAACTTCTGCACTCCCCACTTTTGTGCATGAAAATGCACCCCTTCACCTACAGCAGCAGCCATATCCACAGCCAAGTTAAAACTCCAAAGAATGATGCCAAATTCACCCTGTTGGCTTTTATATAGGCTGCATTCCTGCCCTTGCATGTCATACTGTAACTTTTAGAAAAGTACCGCGTCGCTTACCATCAATAAACTCACACAACCCATGTCTAAGCAAAGCTTAGCAATGTGCAAACTAGAAAAGCACTGTTTAGCATCACGCAGCTTTTCTAAATGTAACAACTTTTTAATTTAAACTAAACTGATGTTTCAGTCACCTGACACATTTTAACAGCAATATGTGTAAAAATATGACTGCTCTGGACTCAAGCCAAGGACTTACTACACTGTAGGTCATGACTTAAACTCTCTATCCGCTGCGATAGTGAAAGGAGCTCATATATCTTCACATGTATTACAAAGGTGCCTGTAAGTATTTTGCATACTGCTAAGCACCTCAGAACTACAACTAACGAATACATCTGGTTTCTATTTTTAGATGTCTTAGTGGATGTCTATTATATCTGTAAGCAAAGCTATGCATTGTTAAGCAATGTGCCACACCTCGCAAACAAGCACATAAATGTAAAAAAAAAAAATTGCAATGTAATGAAGTTAAATCTGCTGTACCCCTTTTGGTCCAAGTTTACTCATCGAAAGGTATTGTGATGTGTTTTCCAACTGTCCAGAAATTTTCTGGACAGTCCACAATTAAGGGACAGCCTGTAAAGTTTCCTTACATGGATTCAATGTCCATGTTATTGTGATCTCCCTCAGCAGCTCGTCATAATAGGTATGGCACTCTGCCAAGGAGGAATTATGGCCATATACACGGATGCATTCTGTGTAGACTTTACAGGGAGCCTACATGGATTTTATTGAATCCTGGCGGGTACCATTATAGAATATAGAGTGAAATATTTTAAAAAAAGCAAACAGTTGAAGCAATTTAGTGCATTGTATGTTGCAAAAATGAGAAACATTTACATTTACATGAACCAGACATTTCTTGCATTTATGAAATGCCCTGAGTTTAATGCAAGTGAAGGGAAAAATATACAGTGTATATGAACCAAATGTTTCTTGCATCTGTGAATTGCCCACTGTTTAAAACACATAGAAATCACAGTCTGGTACTGCTTCCTGAAGAGAACTGTATTACTTCTAAAATATACTGCTTTGGTAAATATCGCTGTAATCTCTGTGTAAACCCTGTTTTAGAGAAGTAAATGTAAAGAAGTGTGCAGTATCTAGAAAGCACTAAGTTATGGTGGATCTGTATAAAGCAGTAAATCTTATTAGCTGCTGCACATTGTAAACCATACAGTTTTAAAAAACAATGAATATTGGTCTCTCCGGTAAAGCTAACTAGGTGCTATCCGTAGAAAAGTGTCAAAATTATCCACCTGTGAACTGGATTAGGTGTTGTTTGAACAACAGTAAGAAACCTATGGTAAAGTATATGAGACAACTTGATAAAAAGCAAAGTCCTCTAGATAAGTACATTGTTAATGCCAAATAAACTGTATGCCTATAATAATATTTGCTCTGTTCCTATATGGAATCTTGATCCAACAATAAAAGTGTGTCTCACTGGTATTTAAATGGTAAATTGCAAAACAAATGTCTTTGTTGATGTCATTCTAAAGAGTTGTAACAAACATAGATGAGAGAGAGAGAGAGAGTGTGTGTGTGTGTGTGTGTGTGTGTGTGTGTGTGTGTGTGTGTGTGTGCGTGTGTGTGTGTGTGTGTGTGTGTGCGTGCGTGTGCGCGTGTGCGTGTGTGTGTGCGCATGGATGGGTGCATGTGTGTGGGTGTGTGTGTGTGTATGTGTGTAAAACCTGCTATAGCAAAGCACTGATGTCATTTTATGAGACTAATGGTGGTGTAAAGTGCTAATTGTAAAGGTAAGGCCCTTAACACTTGGACATTTATTGTGGTGTATGGTAACACTAATACTTGATCCTCTGGGTTAAATCTCTAAGTTATGCATTGTACTATAAACATGCATTGCATTCCTCATGCTTTCTGAATTTTTCTTTACTATGACGATAACAGCTTAGTCTACTCTGCAAAATAACTAGGTTAGGATGAAGGGGGTAACTACCCCAGTTGCAATCTATCAAACGTCATGAGTGACAGGTGCAAACGGTGTGTATGTGCATTACTGGCATTGATTTATAAAGACATTAGCAGTCATGGCTAAAGCATTTAGAAGTGCTCAATATGTAGTAACTGATGTTAAAACAATAATATGTTTGGATAACAGTGTCATTCTGACTTATCTAATGTGTTATCCCATCTCAATGTTTGAACAGAAATTCATGTCCCTATTTACAGCAAATATAATACCAACTTTAAAATCAACTCCAGCTGGCAAAACTCAACCATAAACAAACCCCGCAATAAAAGGAAAAAAGCACATAGTTCTAAAGAAAGGCATAATTCTCAGCATGCAAAAATTAACCTCAAAAGGTTTAACAACGAACTGTAAAGAAAGGTGAAATCCTGCAAAGCTAATTATGAAGTACACAATTTTTTGGCATTTAGTAGAGAATTAATGGTCTGGGCTCTTGATAAGCTGCTTTCTGTAATCAGGGGTACATGGTTCAATTTCTTCCTGCATTTGCCTTTTGTGTGATGCTGAGCAAGTTAGTTAACCAGGCAGTAGTGCTGAGTCACCCATGAAAAGGGACACGTCCCCAGTTAACAAATGCAAAAACATGGTATGTAAGCAAACGCAAGGAGAGTTCTTTAATTATATAAAGCACATCAGAAATAATACCCAGTATTGAAATAAGCTTATCTTTAATAGAATCAACCACTCAAATCATGAGAGTGTAACTACCAAACTTGCAGATAAACTCAGTTCCAAATTATCGTTCAAGGTCCTATAATTTTATTTTGTTAAATTACCTCTGGAAAGACACTAGAATTGCTCTGTAGGATCAAAAACACTAGCTCTTTGGGACCAGATTACATACTGTTTTTTTTCCTGCTCAGTATGAAAAATCACTGGACATTCTCATTAAACTATCGAACTACAGCTTCTCCAGTGGATGCATGCCAGAAGATTGGAGAACTGCTGTATGTATAAGTGCCCCTTCACAAAGGAGGCTCACCACAGTCCTTGGTAACTATAGACCTATCAGCCTCACTGACAGTATTTTCAAGTGGTAGACCATGCTATCATGGACCTCATTATCAGGGACATAGGAAACTTACAATCCCTAGTCCCAAATCAGTATGTCTTTGTAAATGATAAATCTAGACAACTAAACCTAGCTGACTTCTTTGAAAGAGTCAAATAAGCATTAGATGAAAGTAATTACAGCTTACCTAAATTTAATTAAAGCTTTTGACATTATGCTCCACTTCACTTTGACATCATTGGCAAGGTCACCAAATGCAACTTAAATTCTGTGTAACCTGCTGGCTTGCTAGCTGACTCATTCATAGAACCCACTCTATTCGAGCTGGTGGCTTCCAAGAGACTTGACAATGTGGTATACCCCAGAGTTATATTCTCTGACCATTCAGTTGACCAAATTTGTGGATGTTTGCTGGATTGGTGCCATCATCAACTCCTCTGAAGACACTCATGTCTTCCAAGAGGTCCTAACTAGGACAAACTTATAGTGTCAGGATAATGGTCTAAAGCCTAATGGCAAAAAAGGTTGCATCATACAATTTGAGATATAGTAATTCATATATCTGACATATAACACCCTTCTTAAAATAGACTTTGTTAGAGATGTAGACACCTTTATGGATAATGAATTCTCCTTTTTATCAGTATATATCCACTGTTGTTAGCAAAGTTTTCTGCCTCATTAAGCTAATCACTAAGGATATCACCGCTTCATCAGAAGTAGTTATCATTCCCCTGTGCTCATTCCTCATCAGGTAAATAATACAATGCAATGTGACTTTCAGTATGGGCATGATGAAAGACCAAACCCAACCGGAAAACATCCAGTGGTTCCTCACTCAATAATTACTTTGGGTATGAGTTACATATGTTACCCAGAGCATCTATAAGCTTTGTCTCTCTTCTCTGTGCCTATAGATTCCTACCTGATGATCTATGCCTGACCTATTGTCCTGTAAATGATCTAGTCCTCCTAGACCTACTGCATATCTGCATAATTTGTAGTAAAACAAATTTAAAAATCAAAATACTTAAATCTATATTGCAACATTACTGTGCCTTGTCTCTTCAAACAAATCTCCACCTGTAGGGAACAACTCAGTCTATATGCAAAGCAAAGCACATCCCTCATTATCTTCAAATCTGACTTCTACAAATGTATGGGAAATCATAAATTTACCCTGGGCCAAGCCTGCACTACCCCTTATGGACAGGGTAAGAAATTAACTTAGTGTACTGGTGAAATACCATGGCTAGGCTTCAACAAGTGCTTTATTGTATAATAGCAAATTATGTACCTAAAGGAATGGGGGAGCAGTGGAATGGGAAAAGGCATTTTTCAAGGGCAGACTACATGCTGGCTCAGAAAGTACAGTGGTATACAATTTATCTGCCTCAAGACACACCAAGAGATGAAGTAGCTGACAGGGTGATGCACATAATAAAGCAGTGTGGCAAGAACAGTATATCAGGGATGCAATACTACCTGGAGCATCTGGTAAAGTCTGAACTGCAGAAAAGAGAAGAAGTGAGAAGCGATGAGAACTTAGTTCATGAGTTCTTTAGATAGATATCCTGTGCATATAACCAAAAGGGTATAATTCTAGACTTAGTCACAAACCATGTGGAGAGGGATAGGGACTTCTTAGTCAAGGTGTTGTTAGCCAGTTGTTAGTCAGTGACCCAGCCATTTATGGTTTAGAGTGCGAGGAAGTGTAGGAATCAAAATTATGATGTGTCATTTTACAAAGATGAATTATGCTGATCTGGGGAGAGAATCAGATATGTGTTATGTACTTGACAGTACGACAGATATCATTTTCCAACAGTAAAACAGACTGGGTTTTTCAATGGAAATAGGTCAGGGATGAACTATTCAATGTAATTGACAAGGGACTGAAAAAAGGGCAAACAGAGCAAAAGAATGAGAAAAAAGGTTAGAGTAGATGCAGAGTTCTGTGAGGCTAGCATATTTTGACAAAGGATGGGGTGTGAGGGGAATGAATAAGAATGTGGAACAGTAAAAAGAAGTAGTCTTAAGGACAAAACCAAGATCAGGGCACCAGATGAGTAAACAGAGTAGAACTGAAATACATTATGTTATAGTATCGGAAGGTTTACTTATACCAGGAGGGGAGGTAGTTGCATCAGGATGTATTGGTCATCTTGCAAGATAGATGCTAGAGATGAAGGAAAACAAGGAATATATAAAAAATAGTCAAAGGAATAAAAAGGATAAATGAGAAAACATGGAATGTAGAAGGGAAAAGATTAGTAATACAGTTATGGAAAGATCATATTACTATGAGAACATTTTATAAATATTGGTCTAAATGGTAGATGACATTTAAAGAAAACTTTTAAAAATGTTTTTTACAGTGGCAATATGATGTGACAAAAACAAAGAAAGAAAAATATAAAAGAACATATAATGATGCAGTAAAAGATTTACCCCGGGATTCATGAACCTTGCGCCAGGCGCCAGCATAGCGTCGGCGTTATAAAGTCAAATATGGCCACCGAGCGATTCAGGTATGAAGCAATCCCACGTGCACTACCGGCGTGCGCCGGACCTGCGCCGCCCCGGCGTAGGTATGCTAATCACACTGTGTGCGGTATTGCACCATGCAAATGAAGGCAAATAGCGATCCACGAAGTGGGGCATGCGTAGCGTAAGGGCACGGCAATGTAAACCGAAAAAAACGGTTTACATTTACCCAAACATGACCAAGGAGTAACGGAAGGCTGTCAACGTCAGGTATCATACAGGTGCAATATGCCAATGGCGAAAGGCACCGAGAATGTCCAAAGAAAACATGCACAAACTGTAAATAATGACAAAAATGTCATGTACGTAGAAACCACAGCAGAACCCCGGATATGTGTACAGAAGGTGCAAAGCAATGAAATAATATGACAATGTCCTAAAAGAGCTGTATAATACACATCAGCTGTACAGCCACCACACACCATAGTATGTATGGAAAGCCTCAACCCCAGTGCAAGGGTTGTCAAGGAGTGGTGGCAGTGTTCGGCACCGTAACCATGTATTAGTAGTCAATGCCATGCAAATGAGGCAGATAATAGTGAATCGCAAAGCTGGCGCGGTGTAAGGATGGAGCAAAGCGGCAGCGGGACTACACCGAGGAGTGGCCTACACGAGATACATGTCAATCGCAGAAGGGTGTGCCACTGTAGGAGGAAGCATATTGGAGGCCAGCAAACCTGGGCTGTACAATGCACATCACAGCAGCAGGACCGGCGTGTGAGGAAATAGATGCGCTGAGAGTACATAATGCGCGCACAGATGCATGTGCACGAGGATGACTACGTTCCCCAACCCAGTCATGTGACGGCCTCCCCGTCAACAACCACGGATATAGGAAGGTAATGCGGAGAATATGAGGAAATGCGGAAGCAGTATAATTGGAGCTGTAATGAGCAATCAACACCAATCAATCCAGGAAGGGCAAATGGCGGCAGTTGACAACTCTGCATGCAGACTCCTGCATAACGGGAAAGGGGAGGCATATGAATGCAAAGATAGTAGGGGATGTAGTAGAAATGCAAAGAGCAAAGAACCGAAATAGCACAGCCAAGTACAGAGGTAGCATAACTGCGGCTGCAGATAAAATGCATCATATGCCATGTGCCTGCAGGATGCAGTAATGTAAGATGCAAAGCTAAGCCAATGCAGGCAACTGTAATGTAACACTAAAGGCAATACCGTTGCAGTTGCAACCGTAAAACACCGAAAATAATCCATGGATACGGCTGCACAGACACACCCAATGACATCACCGGTATACAGCACAACAGTATAAAGTGTGAATGCACACAACACACAGCGATTTCCCAAATGCCGCACCGTAGGGTGTAAACACATGGGGAACTTTTAATATGTATATGGTGGGTGCCGCCATGGCCGTGATGCATAGGTATGTGGCAGAGACAGACGGAGTTGTGGAGGACGGTGCCAACAACTACCATAGGCCTCACAGGAGAAGGAGAGTGTTCAGACCAAGGGTGACCTACCAGGGGCTGCAAGACCTGGAGATAGTAGAGCGCTACAGGGTGGACAGGGACACGTTACAGCAAATAGTGGAGCTGTGCCGGCCACGCCTGAGAACAAGAGACAACAGAGGGGAGCCCATCCCAGTGGAAACAAAGATATGTGTGAGCTTGCGAATACTGGCTACAGGTACCTTTCAAAGGCCAACCGGGGATATAATGGGTATCTCACAGGCATCAGCATCTAGGGTACTACACCAGTTCCTGGATGCCATGTTACGACATGCCCATGAGTATATAAACTTCCCCAGATCTCAGGAGGAGTTGGCTAGCAATATGCGCCGCTTCCACCGTGTGGCACAATACCGGAGGTACTGGGTGCGATCGACTGTACGCACATAGAAATCAAGTCACCGCCGGGAGCAGGGTAGATGCTACATAAACCGCAAGGGATACCCTCCATCAATTGCCAGGTCATGTGCAATGCGCAGGGCATTATCATGGATGTGTGTGCTGGCAGCCCTGGAAGCTACCACGACTCCCATATCTGGCATGCCTCACAGCTGTATCAGGTATTCGCCAGGGGACATCACACAAGGTCACCTTGTGGGGATGCTGGCTATGCACTGGAGCCGTGGCTGATGACACCCATCAGAAATGCACACACACACATGCAAGAACGCCATAATGAGGCACACGCACAAACCAGAATAATCATAGAGCGTGTGTTTGGGATGTTGAAATCATGGTTCCGGTGCTTGGATACATCCGTGGAGCCTTGCAGTACTCTCCAGGCACATGTGCCCACATATTCATAGTATGTTGTATGCTACACAATATGATTCTGCGGAAACAGCTGCTGCAGGGACATAATGGTGTAGGGCCACCAAGCCCGCCACAACTGCCAAGGCAAGCACAGGCACAGGGCGTTCAGCGCCATGAACACGCTGTGCCAGCCCCAGTAGATAGACGGAGGCGTACCCAATATGCCTACACCCTGGCAAAGAGGGAACGCATAGCACATACTTTGACAGCATATGCCCCATGGACTGACACCTCCTCACCTGCACACACAGTGAAATGGACACCACACAAACATGTCCGCCCGTAATGTGTACCGTATGGCCGGACCAATGTGTGACTCCAACAAAGGCACCACCCAAACACTGCACACCCAATAGCCAGCAGAGCATGGAACGCCAACACCTCACCGCATGCCGGTTCTACAGCACACGGCGTAGCCGTATGCTGCCACTATCGCTGCAAGTCGACCACATATGTACTTATGTGCATACACAGATACGGAAATAGATATCAGTACACATGTAGAAATATATGTACACATACACAGATATAAAGTACAACAGGTTAATATGGAACCCAGGGATGCAAGTTCACAGATAAGTAAGACGCGAAATCTCCACATAGTAAACATAGTGACCGACAACCCGATCATCCGGGAGGGTGGGCAGAGCAGGGAACGCCAACCATGGAAATGTCAACCTGCATCAATACATATCCGCGTGTCGGGATGATCACCAGTCCACTGTACAGTAACGGGATATGTGTGTGTCATATCCATAGGATATGAGTGCGGAGGTACACGCCGCCGCCGGCGATGCGGCCAACGTAGGTATTGTGTGCAACCGTCGGTGCGAAAGCGGCAAGCATACCAGATTACCAGTCAAGTGTACGTCATTATGAGGAACGTACCTCATTTGGGGTCTAAAACAGTTCATGTTCCTCGCAGTTCCTCAAAGTTCCACATTGAAAATGTCTGTCAAACATTCATTGTTAGGAATGTATTTAAATGACATCCTGGTAAATAGAAATTAATCATAGTAATTCATTAAAGGTTCGTCACTGTAAGTAAATCAGCATATTTTAACCATCCTATGACCTACTTAGCTGAAGTTGTTAGTATGCCATTAGTATGTGTTCCACATTATGCCCATTTGTTCCACATTAGTAATGTGTGTGTTCCTCATTTTGGAAATGGAAGGTTGAGAGCCATGGCGGCAATATGTGTATGTGTGAGGTGAGGTTGTCGTGTGTTCCGCCGCGTGTGTGTAATGTGTGTGCCACTGTAAAATGTGTATGTAGGTGACATGTCACAGGCGGAGTGTAATAACATGCGTAGGCATACAGTACAGGAACCATAGGCGTATGTACAGCAGTACCCACAAAGTAGTACTGACATCTCCTCAGTGGCTATGCGCGTGGTGACGTAAACGATGCAAAGCGGAAATGTCCCAGAATGTACCACAGGGCCATAGCCAACAGGAGATGCAAAGGACGCATGTCCAAACCATGACCGTATGTATGGCGGCCATATGGTAGACTCAACACGATACGTCGGCAACGTTACACAGCATCAGGCATGTACAGCGAAAATACGAATGTGCTATCCCGGCACCGAACGTGAACACTTACGGTCCCGTAAATACCGCTGTGTGTTCCACGACCGTTAAGTAAGCAAGTGGCACATGAATAGGAGGCTACCGGTAGCATACAGGCCGTCCCAAGTATAGGACCACAATCACCGTAACTATCAGTGACAAAATGCCAATGGATAGTAGGCACGGACGAACATCCGCAGATATATAACCGATGTGAAGGAGGAATACGTGCAGGAAGCACACATGCAGGCGATACCGACACCACACGACATCAACAAAACAAACATACCCAGAACAACAGACAGGTAACCTGCAGCTCCCCAAGCAGGGATGGAGCAGACACACAAGCATATCTTGTATGTATAAATGCAAGACCCACACCCGCACCGTCACCCACATCTGCAGATATACCCCATCGCACATATCAAAGGGATAACAGGTAAAACAGCAGCAAAAACATACAGGCAGTCAATGACAGCGGCATACCCGCCACAAGCCGTGTGGGAAACACTAGCAGCAGCTGATGCATCCTTGCATCCGTTGTGTACAGGAATATAACAGCTATGTTACACATCTGAATGCACAATGCCATTGACAGACGCCGCCAGGACACGGACACCCACATGTCAAACAGAATACCATACCCAACACACACAATCCACGGCTAACACCACAGCGTAATGTACCTGGCACCACACATAGCGTATGCAGTCACACAAACATTACACAATACATACCATCCCCATGAAGGTAGTGCAAATAACTAACGGCCACACGAGGAATGAACCATGGCCTAGTTTCCCGGGTAACGTACGAATGGAGGAGGATCACCAGTGATATGCGCATAAGTACACACCGAGGAACAGCTATTGGCGTGATGAACCCACATGCCTCAGGTGACGACGAATAAAAGGAAGACTCCCTGGATATTCAAACCGTATGTTCATAACGAACACAGACGCTATTGAAAGGGAATACTGAGAGGAAGATATTGACGAATACAGAAGCGAAGGCAGGAAAGGTATGTCGAACCCACGAGATGTACTGATGTGTAACGCATGATGCGTATGACTAATCTGCACTGTATGTGAACGATGTGTGTAAGTAAAGATACCTGTCCATTAGGCAGAGTGTGGTGAAAGGTGGTTATGTAATGCTAAGCCGCGGAGCATACCAACGACTGTGGACAACGTGTGCACAGCAGTGGGACAACATGTACACAGACGTGATAACCCAAGGTCCGCCATAGGGATTCCAAACACAGAACAATGCCACCACCCGCGCCGATGCTGTCAGTGGATATCGAACAATGAAGCCCCACAGCAGGGGATAGGACATGTATGTATAGTGTCACAGCACACATGTGCATGGGCATATACCGTCGATGTCATACGGAATGTGCGCACGACGTGCACGTATCCCACGCAGTAGGGGTGACTATGTCAATTATGTGTAATGCAAAGCTGTCATGATGGATATGTTCAGAAATCATAGACAGTATCACAGGCATAGCATGCATGATGGAGGGATGGCCTAATGTTATGTACATAAACAAGATATGTATGGCCTGCACATATGGGACAGTGTAGTAGCAGAATAGGTACCCGAAATGGAGGGAACAGCAAGTAACCATGTACAAACGTTCCGTAGCAGGTGCAATGTGTGCCACAATGATGTCCGGCAGGGCCATGTGTAAACACATGTGCAATGTACACAGTACTGTCA
The DNA here is from genome assembly GCF_019279795.1 of Protopterus annectens. Classification (NCBI taxonomy): domain Eukaryota; kingdom Metazoa; phylum Chordata; order Ceratodontiformes; family Protopteridae; genus Protopterus; species Protopterus annectens. The sequence continues at coordinate 1,353,469,365 of NC_056744.1, read as the reverse complement.
CCCCCCCCATGCTTGTGTCCACTGAACGGCAGAAGTGGATGTCAACTGTATGTCTATACAGTACTTCCGCTGTGGTGGTACCATGGGTCTGTGTCACCCTACCAGCAAGGGAGCTATCACATGACTAGTGACACAGTGTGCCCCTGTGGGATGTGCACAGGACCTATGTCCCACAGCACGGTGTGTGTCCAGTCTGTGGATGTCACACAGACACCCGGGCTGAGCAATGTGGCATGTGTGCACACATGCAGGACTGCTCCCACCCTGCCCACTGCAAATGCCATGTAGGAGTACTACATGCATCAGTAATGCGGACAACATGGCCCATGGCAGAGTAGATTACACCCCTGTGTTAGTGGTATGCAGGTGAGTACATATGTGTTACATGACTGTCATTTGCATATGTAAACTGTCTGAGCCGGGTAGACATCACAGCATGACTATACTGAGACATGTAACGTTGTATCCATTGTGTAAGGTACACCACATATGTGTTATTGTAACACTGCCCGCGTGTACATGTGTGTATGGCACAGGTACAAGGGCACCCAAGGTATCAGCTAGACATACGGTCCAGAAATGCGTGGTCCTGCACATGTGTACCCACGCCATGGTGGAATATGGCAACCACAGCACCATGTGGGGCATGTGTGTGTACAGCAACCATGTACAACGTGATATGCATGTATAGGGACAGTATCCATGTGATACACACTGCATGACTGTCACTATGCAAAGGTGATGTGTATGCACTATGTGTGATGTAACTGATGCAATGATATCTACATGATATATCTGCCACACTGACACCTGTATGGTTGTTAGCAATATGAGTAGGATGAGCTAGAATGCTGCCAGGTATGTAGATGTGGTATATGTAGGCATGGACAATACTCTGTGACAGCAGGTAGTGTACGTATGCAAATAGTGGGCATGAGGGGCCACATGACTGAGGACTGTGCAATGTCACACGTCCCTGACTTGTGGTAGTTAGCATGATATGCTTGCACCACTGTGTGACCTGTACAGGAGGCACATGGCGTAACATCCTGAGACATAGGGTACGATGTGATGCTGGATGTGTACATTGGCAATAGCATAAAGTGGAATGGCGCTGAAGGGCAAAGAGCGGATCATGTCTGATGTGATACCCTCTGTACCACCCCAACCACCCATGCAATAGTATGACAGGTGGCCAGCATGGGATGTGGTGTGCTGTGGCACACAGAAGCCTAACAAGGGTGCCAGTAAAGGCATGCAGGTAGTCAATGAGTGTGTGAAGCATGTATGTCAGGATGTGGCCCAATGCCATACTGAATGGTCCAGTCATGGGTGTACAAATGCAGCCCCATACGTGCAATGCAGTACCACCCATGTGTAGTGTGATAGATGTGGTAGTGTGGTGGTCAGGGTACACAACTACATGAATGGGCTAGCAGTCAATGCAGTGTGCTGCTGCAGAGACATGTAACAGCCAGGTTGGCGGGATACAACAACTACGGAGATTTGAGGTGACATTGGGACTGTGTTCCCGGACATGACATGTGCATGGCAGTACTATGTATGTGTCCACAGGGTTAATACAATGTCCAGCCAAGGATTGGAACCCTGTAGTGAGTGAGAGTGTGTATTGTTGGTAGGTACCCCATTGGCAGGCACGATGCCAGCAACATCTGTGTTGGCAATGCTTGCATGACTGTTGTATGCTGCATTGAATGTGGATGTAGTCAAACAGCAGAGACATACCACCACACTGTGCGAGGGCCCACACTGCAATGTATGTAAGTCATGTGTAGGTAGCTAGCTGTGGAGTATGTGATGCACCATGAGGACACACCATGACTGTCAAGTGACACACCACACACATGTGAACATAACTACCGTGCAACAGCCTGCACATGTGCCCATACAGCACGTGTGCATGGAACAGGAATACCACTGTGGCGTCTGTGAAAGGCCAGTACCACCATGTCTCTGTGTGGAATAGCATGGTCCCTACCAGTGTGTAAATGTAGCAGAAGTGCACTGTGATCAGTGTTGGCATAGGCACGTAGACTGTCCATCGTACGGGGTGCCATGCCATCAACTACCTCTGTCAGTGGATGTCAGTAATACCGGCTGTAGAGTGTATGTACCATGCATGCTGCTATGGTTGTGTGTTTAGGGTGTGGCTAGCAGGGCTGAGAAGCATGGATGTTCAGCAAACAGAGGGGGGATGTGTGTAGGCATAGCACACAGACACATGGAGGTTTGGTGCATGCCGAGGGTAGTGTAGGTATGGTATGTGTCATGTAATGTGTCACCCAGCTATGCGTACTGCATGGCCAAGCATGTGTGGGTACATGGGAGTCCATACTAGGGAAGGGCGTGTTGCTGTCAATACATAGCAGTAGCAACTGTCCTAGGTGCAATGTACAGTATGCCAACACGACTAGCATGTAACCTGTGGTGTACAGTGTATTCACTGTCGCGTGTCACAATGTGCATAGCGGTCACGAACATGGGTATCTGAACATGGATTACCTATGATGCAATGTGTCTTGGGAATATACAGTATGTGTGTAAATCACTGTGTGGTGTGGGAACCACCCACCCGTGTGTGTTGCAGTCCAGGTATGTGCCTGAGAGGTATGATCTGTGTACAATCTGGACTGGCAGGTGTGCTGTGTAGGGCATGGAGGCAGGTCCCAGGCACTGCAGATAAATGACATGTGTGATGTACTGTGTGTGCAGTGCTTGTGTACAGCACAGTGGAGGGTGTAAGCATTGTCACACATCACTGCATGCTGTGCCTACCTGTGACAGCCCTGCCGGAGACAGACATGTGACACCGCTGCACAGGCAGCATAGCATGTGAAGATGTACATGTGGGCTGCACACCTTAGGCAGATGTCCACAGGTCATGTGTGCCATGGTAGTGTGGTTGAACATGACTATCAGACTGGACAAACACCACATGCCTGCATAACTACAGTATGACCATAGTAAACAGTCCCAGTGACAGAGTAGGCCAATGTACACTATCCCTGCGTGCAGACCACTGGCTACTGGACACCTGGCTAGACACACACCGGAGGGTTAATTCACCATTGAGCCATCACATGTCCCAGTCCATGTGGGCCGTACAATGTCATCACAGGGTGGTCACAATAGCAGGTGGCAAGGCAGACACGGTGTACCAGGTGATGTGTCATGTGTGCATATGTCGGCTAGCACAGCCGTTCACATGTCTGCAACATACTGGTGCACGATGTATACTGTTACATGATGTATGGAACTGCACTGTCACCCACTACAGGGCCATCTGACACAGGTGTGTTGTGACAGGTGTAACCCATGTTTGCACAGGATACACACCGCTGTTGTAGGCAGCCATGCTGGTGGCTACCAGTGATATATGCAGTGGTCATACAGACATACCGTACACAGTGTTCATGCAGGAATGTCCATTGTCGTGGACGATGTGCTGCTATGTGAATGTAGGTGTGTGTTGTGAATGTTACACATCCAGACGACACCAGCTGGTGCAGTCATGGTTGTCAACACCAGTACACACATCCACAGCAGTCAGAACCCAGTCCTGACAATGTGTGTCAGTCACCCTCGTACTGTGTGACATATGTGCACATGGCGGAACACCTCCCACTGTCATCTAAGCTGGCTACATGATGGCTGGAATGTGCTGTAGAAATGTACAATGCTGGTAGCCCAATGAAGTACCTGGAATCAGACACAGTACGCTATGTCAGCCATGTAAACCATGCACAACAATGACCGCCCAACAGACACAAACAATGCATTGACACATGGAACATGTGCACATGACAACCCCCAATGAGGTATGTTGCACATATTGATGTACAATTGTCATCTATGGCCATAGCATGGATGCAGACACACATACTCCACAGGTAGTACCATGTGATGTAGGTAGGGGGGCATTGCTCGTGTACATGTCACAGTAGCTGTACAGACACATGTCCTGCATAGCCATCATGTAGGGGTAGCTGTGGTATGTGACTGCTGGACATGCCCGTACAAATGACCATGTCCCACAGGAGATGTGTTATGTGTGTACCACATGTGACGTGCTGACAACAAGCTGTGATGTGTACGGCTGCCGGTGTACCTGTGTGACATTGTCTGTGATGGGTGCAAAGGCATATAGTATCGTATTGCATGCCCACAAGCCCCACATAGGTGCATAGCCTGAACATACAATACAAGGAGTGTGTGGGATGATAGCAACCCACAGGAGGAGATGGGTATGGACGGCAGCCCACAACCACATGTGTGTGTACGGTGTTCACGTCCACGACACATGAGCATCTGAGAGGCTAGTGTTACAGCTGTACAGGGTTGCATGCATATATGTTCAGCAACATCCCTGTGTGTCCCACCACTGGCCCGTGGACCGATGGACACCAACCAAATGTGCAGATATGAGATGTGCACAGCACATCACAGATGCCTACTGTAGAACAGGCTTACCGTGTAGACATGTGCACAGTAGGTCTGCGCCAGCTGCAGTCAAACATGTAATGTGCTGAACCACACCAATAGTCCAGCCCATGCCACAGATGGACGTGCATGCATCTGTGTATGTATGGCTGTGAATGTCTCCGGCATAGCAATATAGCTGTGTCACCGTTGTGAACAACAATATGAATGTGTTATATGTGAGGGGTGCGTCATACGCGTATGGTCTGATCGACGATACCATCAGTGACCCTGCTATGTGAACATCCCTGTCCCCATACATGGATACCTATGCTGTGCCCAACACCACATTCACAGAGGGAGGGATGGCGGTGTGTAGTGCAGCAGCAGACATGGGGGTGGCAGCAGGCACTGGATGTACACATATGTGGTACCCACATCAGTGCAGGCAACCATCCATGTTCCCGGGATAGCGGTGTGTGTCCACATACAGCACTGTGTTGATCAATATCCCAGCACATAGCACCTGCCAGGGTTACAGTGTATGCATGGATGTGTGATACCTGCATGCACCAGACACACCCTCAGCAAGCAGCGTGCAGCATACCTCGCTTGAGGCCAGTGTCCACACCATGGCGATAGACATGTTGAATGTCCATATACACATAGCAATGACATATGGAATGGACAGCCACCCTGCCAATATCGTAAACCCCCAGGTGGATCACAACCCAGTGCCATGTATGTGGCATACCCTGCCCTACCATGCAGACCTGCCCAGCAAGGCTGCATGAGCTATCACAGTCCTACATGGTGCAATGGACAAAAGGCACTCTCACTATCAACCATACACAGCAGTAATGTGGCGGTGATGCACCCTGTGGTGTCACAGGTGCTGTGTGATGCTCTGGACAATGTGTGTGTGTACATGCTATGCATGGCCTGTCCTGCTAATGTGTCATGGTTACACATTGCCCTATGTCTATCACATGTGCAACACAGGTGAGCTGTGGCAAGTTGTCCAACACCCGCACAGTGCTGTGTGGATGTACATGGCACAACACATGCATGTGCAGGTGTCCATGTGTATGTGTACAGTGCCACTGCTGACATTCACAATGGCTACAGACGTGATGTGTACTGACATATCCACAGCGTCCAGGTGAACAGCAGCACCGACGTCACATGGGGACCTATGCCAGTGATATGGACACAGGTGCAGCCAGGTACACATGTCCACAGCTGGCTAACATCTACATGGTGCATGTACAGTGTGATGGGGTGGCAAACAGATATGATGTGACACACACTGCTCAATGGTGTGAAGCCAACACATCGGCTGTGTCACTGCCACGATGCCTTTCACAGATTACTGTGCAGATGTCGTACTTGTCATAGCAATGTATCTCCAACAGTATGCCAGCACAGCAGTGTAAATGTGACCTGCCACCATCATTATGTCTTACAGACAATGCCACGATCCCGGCTTCCTGCATTCAGTCAACAGGAGGAGGAGGTGATCATACCATACCTCCATACTAATCATGACATGTTATTTAGTCATGTGCCACAGCAGGCACAGGAACGACAGGAGATGTGGGAGGAGATGTGCAGGAGGGTGAACAGCCTGGGCGGATACAACTGCACTTATCAGCAGATCCGCAGGCACTGCACAGACCTGATCCGGCATGCAAGACAGCGTGCCACTGCAATCGCCAGACAACAACGTGGGACAGGTGGTGGGCCACCAACCCAGCCCCCACTCACAGCCACGGAGGAGCTCCTGGCCAGTCTGGGGACACCCACGGAACAACACGCAGAAACCCATGCATCCATCGTGGAGGTGGGTGTCTCCCGAACTATGAGCTTGGAGCTGCATGGTAAGTCAGGGTTGCATGTTTGTATGATAAGTGACGTGGGGTGGGTGTCATAGTACAACACATAATATAGCCATACATGCCAGGTATATGGCCACACAAGACACATACTACAGTATGCTATGTTGTGTTAGCAGACATGTGCATAGCACATGCTAACTCACAGATGCATGATGTGACATGCACACTGCTGACTGTGGTGATAGTAATGGATAATGTGTATACCTTTGTGTCATCCCTTTACAGGTACGTCTGGCGTGTCGCAAACACAAGGGTCTGTTGCAGGTAAGTCTGTTGATAGTCAAAGGCATGATATGGTGTATTGATATTCCCCATGTGTCCAGGCATGACATGCACACCTGTGTGTGCCCCAGTCACGGTATACAGGTTGCACCACCCGACACACACACCACCCATGTACAGTAGATACAACCATTAGCGTAGAGTGGCATGACACCACACGACCTATTGGTGTGTTACGTGCATTCAGCTATGCATACAATGGTGTATTTGTTCCACAATGGCTGCATGTGTAGTATGCATCGGTATGCCTCTGCAGTATGCACACAGTACGACATAGTGAGCTGTGATCTTGCCAGAGCACAGGTGTTACCAATGTGACCTATGCCCCTGCATCGGGTGCACACATTGTGACATGGCACATGCCATGTCCCATGCATGTGGATGTCTGGCTGCAACATTGTCACACCATGACATGACCTATGCACGACATAGCAGACATCCACACTGTCTGCATATCTGTAGGGAATGTGACACCTTACACTAGTATGGTTGTATGTCACATGGGCCACCACAGGGCCATGTGCACGATGTCCACCACACACAATTGTCAATGACCCAGACAGACAAGGCCATGGTCAATACCTACAGGCATGTTGCCACACAGTACATCCACAGTGGGTAGTCACCGTTGCACCCTGTACACACATAGTGGGCTCATCACTGTAGTGGCCCCCCTGGACATCCGATGTAGTACACCACTGACATGGAATGCCTCTCCACAGCTACTACAGGTGCCTCCAATATCCACCACATACGTGCTGCTGGGCGGCTGAACTGACTTACAGACATGGCAATGTAATGCGTCCAGGTCACGCATCACACAGAAACATAACTGTTTCCTGCTACTGTGCAGTGGCACAGTGCCCGCACTCCATACTGTACAGCTATGTACACAGCTCACACCAACCGCACCTGCACAGACATCCCTGTTACCCATACATTGTATCTGTAGACTGTACACATAACACTGCACCATGACAGCCATTGTGATGTGGTGCATGCGGTGGGACACCATCGACACATGTCCACATGATACCACACATGTTTGCGGTGTACATGACATAGTGTCGGCAGACATGTGTACTGTCAACTCGCCCGTGGCCACATGGTGTATCACGGTGATGCATGCAAACTACCATGAATGTGTGTACTGCATGTCTACTAAAAGACACCTGCCTGTTGTACTGTTCCCACCAGGGCAGTGTGCATACTGTCACTAGGAATGTCTGGTCTACATTCACTGGTCTGTGTTGTGTGAATGCTGCATGCCACCTGCATTATCACATGCATGATGTCTGTGTGTGTGTGTGTGTGTGTGTGTGTGTGTGTGTGTGTGTGTGTGTGTGTGTGTGTGTGTGTGTGTGTGTGTCTGTATTGTAACTGACGGTATGCCTTTGTATTGACAGGTGCTGTAGGTGAGTTCCCCTCCTGCGGTCCAGCTGATGCTAGTGTCCCCACAGATACTAGTGGTGATGACCATGTGCATGAGGCACAGGCAGGGTCGTCACAGGCAGACACTCTGCCATTGGAGAACATCACACTTACGTCTCCTTCATCCCTGAACATGGTTCGGATGCCGACACATACCCCAACACCGTTGCCCATAGATGACGGTCAGTCAGCGTCTGTTGGCACTGAGCAGGAATGTGTGGTGGCTGCAGAAGGTGTGGGTACACACGATGTTGCCAGTGTAATGACTGGTGCAGTGCCACGCAGGCATGTGGCAGGTGCTGCTCGTAGGGGGAGCACCGCTAGACATACACCTGCCGTACAGGGTGCAGCAGCTGGTATAACCAGATGCATGTTCCAGACTGTAATGGCGGCGCAGGCACATGCGGAATGGCAGAACCAGGAAGGGCAGAGGCTGCAGAGGTCTGCAATCCATTCCTTGAATGACAACATCCAGGCATTGGCGAATGCCCAACAGCATCTTGCCGATGTTCTGGATAGGAGATTGGGTGAGATGGCTGGTATCCTCGACCGAGGCATGGCCATCCTTGAGCGTGGGCTGTCCGTGCAGGAACACCAGGTAGGGGTGAGGCATAGGGCACGTGGGCGTGGGCCAGCAACACCACCTGGTGCAGGTCAGCGTGTGCGTGCCACCTCCCATGCCCACCCACACAGTGCTGGTAGCAGCAGCAGTGCAGCTGCTACTACACCGACCACACCAGGACAGAGCAGGCCACGTGGACGTGGCCCTGGACGGCCCCGGCGTGGGCATGTTTCCAGCGGACATGTGACATCGGAGAGTGGACTGTCTGTACCTACACCCGGTCGTGCCCGTGCGACCCCAGGCAGGCACGGGTCACGTCACGGCAGCCAGACACAGTGAGCCGTAACACCTGCACTGTACAGTCTGGGGCTGCCAAGCATACCCCGTGTAGGCATCACAGATGACTGAACTGTGTACACACAAACCCACACACAGCAAACACGACTGTAGGGCTCCACCACACCCACATGCAATCTACACAGTCATGCCCAGTCAATGCACAGGCCCTTACACACACACATGATGTCATCCATTGGTACAGCCCATGCCTGTGGCACACATATCACCCTGTGCATATGATGAAGTCTCTGCCGCATAACTGTGAGCTACACCATCAGTGCATGGTTATGCAAACATATTCTGATGCACAGGGTGGACAAGATAGTGAGAGGTGTATGTGATACCTGTGTCCGCATAGTACGTGATGTGTATGTTGTGGTGTGTGTGTATGGCTGGTGACAGGTGTGTATGTGATGTGGGTTGTGCACTGACATCATGCAGCAGACATACCATGCAGGACAGGTGCAGCATTCATTGATCTGTGTACACAGTATGCATGGTGGTTACATGTGTAGCACCATGTTGGTTCAGTTAACCCGTATGACAATGATGGTGTACTTGCATGTGCCTACTGGGAGCACTGTAATTAGTTCCCCACGCGTAGTCGTGGGGTACCCACAGGCATGTCTGGCAACATCAGCATAGCACAGGTACCCGCACCCGGCATGGACCCCTACATAGGAACATAGGCGCACATGTACATAACAGGGTATGTGCCCTACGACATGTATGGACCTATCATGACTGTGTGTGGCTGCTAACACCTCTCAGGATGGGGATGCCACATCCATCAGTCCCCAGTCCCTCGTCTAGCACTGACACACAGATGATGCCTGGTGCATAACTATATCCACACATCCACACGTCATTATTACTCCTTGACGAAGGCAGTCAGGGCCTTTCCTTCACATGGGCTGGCACTCCTCTAAGTGTTGTAGGGGGTCTCCGGCCGTTGACCCTGTTCCCCCAGCGCGTCACACTCATCTTTGTGGTGATGTGTGTGACAGTCGCTTCTGTGCCCGTGTTTGCCTGGAGCCTAGGAAGTGGAATATGCCCATGTCACCCAGGTCAGACATGGCCGTGTATGCCAGGCACAGATCACCACAGAGCAGATGTGCTGTGAAGGTTTACAGCTGGAGTCCCCTTGGTCGTGCATCTTGTGACACATGTCCTAGCACCGTCATCCCCGCCTTGTGTAATGTTTGCGGTCCTTCCGAGTGCTGCAGGCGTCAGGTTAGCTACAGGCCAGATGTGCCATTGTACGCAGTCATTGCTCTGGTGTGTGATGTGTACAGGGGTACAATGAACACCCCTGATGTCGATGCAATTCCTTCCAGACCAGGAGGCCACAGTGGAATGTCTTCACAGCCACATTGCCATTGTGTGTGTTGACAGAGGTTAACGACAGGTGTTGTAGCCATTTACTTGAACATGTCCACCATCTGGAATGGCTTACCACTTACATGTGACATTGGGCCGAACATGTCCTTCACACTGGGTAGGTCTGCACCTTCTCTGGCATGTAGTAGCAGGCCATGGCTCTGGCACCAGTTATCCATGTCTATGACGCCCTAGGTGGATGTCCGTGTCACATGGGGTGTTGGGTATGGTGGCCGGTGCGTAGTCATCTGCATACCTTGTCTGCCACAATCCCCCTATGATTGCATGCACATTGGAAGGTCGAATGCCATATGGCAGGGGGCCCAGGACTGAGCCCTGTGGGCCTCCACTGGAGACCGGATATGAGTGTGACAAGGCACCAGGAACACCAACCCTGTGTGGTGTGACCTCCAACCTTTCTGAGAAGCATCGGGTGACATATGTCCCCACATGTATGCTGGCAAGCCTTTCCATGAGCCCCATGTGGAGTGTGCTCTGAACGCTCCCACCAGGTCATGGTACTGTGTGCAAACCCGCGTATCCCCATCAATGGCCTTGGTGACCACTCCAGACAGGACGAGCAGGTTTGGGAGGCAGGACCCGCCCTTGACTATGTTGTTGTGGGTATGTTCCGGTACTGTCTGTATCCATGGGCACCTGTATGGACCTCCCCACAGCTTTGCAGACAAGGCTTGTCAAGCGGATAGGGTGTGGCTGTCTACAGTCCATGAGAGCACTACCCTGGCATAGTGGGACCACAGATGCCATATGCCATCCATTGGGGACATAGCCCATAGTAAGGCTAACATGACACAGTGGCCACATGTGTGGGCCGAGGGCCTCAATGAGGATGGGTAGCACACAGCCAGGGACACCATCGGTGCCCATTGGTGCTGTGTCAACCACCATAGAGATATGGGATCACTCCAGGCCATATGAGATGTTTGGGAGGCTACACTCTGGTGGGATGGATATGTCCCCTCTTGGGGGGGGGATGTATGCATGGAACATGTCCGCTGGTTTGCAGACAATGTCTGTGGGTTCAGTGACCGTTGTACCATTCTGGACCATTTCCAGCCAGGTCTGTGTGCCCCCAACCATGTCCTTACCACAGTTAGGGAAGGCCCTATGGTTGTCTCATGTGCCCTCTGCAGTACCACTCCCACAAGCGGCCGTGGATGATTGTATGTGTGGCCGTATGGTGATGCCGGTATGAATGGGAGATGGTTTCCCTGGTACTGACATTGCTCTGTCATGTATCAGCTCCAACTGTTGATGTACAGCTAGTCAGTGGCTGGGGTCCACCACACCATGTGCCTACCTGTGGTGGACAAGGTCCTGATGTTATCATGTTTGCCTGTTGCAGACATGCATGTGGGTGCTCAGAGAAGGCATTCGTTAGGCGGTTGCCGGTCTGGCCTGTGTTCAACATTGGCATGGAGGACTTGTAGGGTACCACACTGGTCGTATGATGTGTGTGGTTTGTTGTGGAGAGGTCATCACTTAGGTCCCCCATGCCGGTGTTGGTTACAGGATGTGGATGACCAGTGGATCCACTATATGGTCTGGCATCACCATTGAGGGCTGTACATCCTGTGTGGGGCATATCCTCACCATGTGTGATGGGCAGAACTGTCAGACATTCCCCCTAGTATGTATGGTGCATGGCTGTTTAACAGTGGCCAGGTGTGAGAACACCTGGGACCGGTGGCGTAGTGTGTTGTGCCATGGGTAATGTTCCCAGTCTATGTATGGGTGGTTCATGTCACCCAATACGGTGCTGTTGTGAGAGCATGCCCACTCACCAGTATCCTCAGGACATCTGTGCAGGTATCCTGTGTTTGGGAGGGTTGTCTGTAGCATGCAACAAACTGTAGGCCAGTCCTACACATGGTTAATTGCACCTAGATATTCCCCGCTGCAACGGCCATGTCTGTGGCATGGCCGGGTTGCAGTTGTGTGGCTGGACACACACGACGGTCCACATTCCGCCACCCATGCCGTCGCACCATGTGTATGCATGTCTGCTCTGTGCCGACTCTAAGTGTCTGAGCATGCCCAGTAGGCAGCTGTGTAGATAGACACACAGCACAGTGCACACCGCGCCCGACTGCAGCTATACCCCGGGTGCATGCCTGTATCCCCTTCGCAACGGCCATGTCTGTGGCATGGCCAGGTTTCTGTTGTGTGGCTGGACACACACGATGGTCCACATTCCGCCACCCATGCCGTCGCACCATGTGTATGCATGTCTGCTCTGTGCCGAGTCTAAGTGTCTGAGCATGCCCAGTAGGCAGTGATGTACTGATCAGTAGTTACTTGGTATTCCCGACTGCAGCACTAACGTGTTACTGTATGGTGACCTTGGGATGGTAACAGGCTGCGTGACTGCGCACTCTGACCTAACTCCCGATCGGGCGCATTGCCTCTGCAAATGATACCACCCACGTAGGGGTATGCCTCCTGACAGTGCTCTGCTCAGTAAACTCGGTAGCGCATTCTGTAAATGCTTCATACTGTAGTGTGTTCATGTAGATAGGCGTAGGTTCGCCTCCGTCCCTTGTGTGTGTGTGTGTGTGTGTGTGTGTCTGTGTGTGTGTGTGTTTCCAGCTGCCTCTGCGAATGAACATGCTTTTAGGTGCTCCGCAACACAAATCTTGGCTATTGCCAACTATTGTCTTGCGGGTGATGTCACCAGCCTACAAGTATGCCTCTGACAGCGCTCTGTTCAGTAAACTCGGTAGCGTTCTGTAAATGCTTCATACTGTAGTGTGTTCATGTAGATAGGCGTAGGTTCATCCCCCATCCCTTCCGTGTGTGTGTGTGTGTGTGTGTGTGTGTGTGTGTGTGTGTGTGTGTGTGTGTGTGTGTGTTTCCAGCTGCCTCTGCGAATGAATATGCTTTTAGGCGCTCCGCAACACATACCTTGGCTATTGCCAACTATTGTCTTGCGGGTGATGTCACCAGCCTACAAGTATGCCTCTGACAGCTCTGTTCAGTAAACTCGGTAGCGTTCTGTAAATGCTTCATACTGTAGTGTGTTCATGTAGATAGTAGGTTCGTCCCCGTCCCTTCCGTGTGTGTGTGTGTGTGTGAGTGTTTCCAGCTGCCTCTGCGAATGAATATGCTTTTAGGCGCTCTGCAACACATACCTTGGCTATTGCCAACTATTGTCTTGCGGGTGATGTCACCAGCCTACAAGTATGCCTCTGACAGCTCTGTTCAGTAAACTCGGTAGCATGTTCTGTAAATGCTTCATACTGTAGTGTGTTCATGTAGATAGGCGTAGGTTCGTCTCCCATCCCTTCCGTGTGTGTGTGTGTGTGTGTGTGTTTCCAGCTGCCTCTGCGAATGAACATGCTTTTAGATGCTCCTCAACACATACCTTGGCTATTGCCAGCTATTGTCTTGCGGGTGATGTCACCAGCCTACAAGTATGCCTCTGACAGCGCTCTATTCAGTAAACTCGGTAGCGCGTTCTGTAAATGCTTCATACTGTAGTGAGTTCATGTAGATAGGCGTAGGTTCGTCTCCCGTCCCTTCCGTGTGTGTGTGTGTGTGTGTTTCCAGCTGCCTCTGTGAATGAACATGCTTTTAGACGCTCCGCAACACATACCTTGGCTATTGCCAACTATTGTCTTGCGGGTGATGTCACCAGCCTACAAGTATGCCTCTGACAGCGCTCTGTTCAGTAAACTCGGTAGCGCGTTCTGTAAATGCTTCATACTGTAGTGAGTTCATGTAGATAGGCGTAGGTTCGTCTCCCGTCCCTTCCGTGTGTGTGTGTGTGTGTGTGTGTTTCCAGCTGCCTCTGCGAATGAACATGCTTTTAGACGCTCCGCAACACATACCTTGGCTATTGCCAACTATTGTCTTGCGGGTGATGTCACCAGCCTACAAGTATGCCTCTAACAGCGCTCTGTTCAGTAAACTCGGTAGCGCGTTCTGTAAATGCTTCATACTGTAGTGAGTTCATGTAGATAGGCGTAGGTTCGTCTCCCGTCCCTTCCGTGTGTGTGTGTGTGTGTGTGTGTGTGTGTTTCCAGCTGCCTCTGCGAATGAACATGCTTTTAGGCGCTCCGCAACACATACCTTGGCTATTGCCAACTATTGTCTTGCGGGTGATGTCACCAGCCTACAAGTATGCCTCTGACAGCGCTCTGTTCAGTAAACTCGGTAGCGCGTTCTGTAAATGCTTCATACCGGATTGAGTTCATGTAGATAGGCGTAGGTTCGTCTCCCATCCCTTCCGTGTGTGTGTGTGTTTCCGTTGCTTTCACAACTTCTTCTGAAAAAGCAAAATCTTAAACTGTTCACAATCAACAATGTGATATTTAAAATCTTGTTAAGACTCACATTGTTGATTGTGAACATTCTTAGACATTGCTTTTTTCTGCAGACGTTGTGGAAACAACGAAAACGTTGCATGTTTTAATAAACTGTTTAAATGTTACGATGACTTGTGTTGTGTCGAACTACGGGGACTATTCTTGCCGCAGGTTGCTGGTTTGTTTGTGTTTCATAGTACAATATCATGTAATACGTGTGTTCATAGTATGCTTTCTGTGATGTTGACATGTGTGTGTTTCGTTAGCAGTGCATCTGTGCTTTCTATGCTGTGGCTACATGTTCATTGTTCGCATAGAAAGTGACAAATGGAAGTGTAAGGGTGGACATTTAAAGCTTGGATACTTCCATGTTATGTGTAAGTCTCAAGGGGCCTACGGGTGATAGCGCATACATGTCTATGAAGAACCTTTGGATACCATATGCGGCGTGTCGTGGACGAAATGTTTAAGTTGACTGTTCCATCTACCTATGTGTGACATGGTTTGTGGCCATAGAGTGCCAGCAAGTCTTTCCTGTTCATTGGGTGTTTGCCATGGTCTATTGACATCAATCCTATTAATTCACCGAAGGATGTCTTTCATTGGTGGGAATGCCATAGTTTGACCATCGTATGTCATTCCCAGCCGACGTTGAGATTGTGCCATTGGTATGTTTACACAGGTCACCCATCTGTTTCACTGTATGGAAGCGTGTGATCCCCATTGATGTGCTGGCAGATTGAGTGCTGTGTACGCCGGTATCTGCCCAGTGGTCTGGCTTTGTATGGGGAGTGTCTACTGTAGTCCCTATCTGTATTTCCTGGGTAATGCCTTGCAACAGCTGTGGGATTCCCCCAGGTTTGCAGCTATGGGTGCCATCTTGGTCGTACGTTTGTCCATCCATGGGAACTGCCTACTGGACACTAGTATAGGGCTGTACACATTTCACAGCTGCATTCTGCATTTCCGGTGGATGATCGGCATTATTAGTGCGGAGTAACGCATATGCCATGGCCACGTTCCGCACACGGGCGGACAACGAATCATCTGCCAATCCACACCGAGACCCATTTTTGCATACCCACGATCCCATGTCTGCAACCCTCGACAGTACCCCTTGCACACCCTTCATGTGTGCGGAAATGGGATGTGAACTCACGTGTATGGACGCAGCAACCTGGGGAGTCCTATTCATATGTCCTGCATTTCATGGACGGTTGTCATCACCCTTGAAGACGCTTGTGGTGCATATATCTACCTGTGCCGTAGTCACGGCTGTCACCTCTTCTGGTTCACACGATCGCAGTATGCTGCCCACACTTACTTAAGGAGAAATTGTTGGGTCCTGCAATGGACACCGATGTGCATATGTAAAGTGTAGAACATGTTGTACTGTTTCCATTCGCCAGTGGGTTTGACTGCCGCCGTATGTTCCCCAGTCCCGGATGTCTGTCTGCCTACCCATATTATGTAGTGCTACGGAACCCGTGTCCTTCCACAAATTACCCATATGGTGTTACTGTAGTACTGCAGGTTGGCAACTGCTTTAAGTAATCCTCAGAGGTACCATTGTGAACTATCCGCCACTGTATTGTCATTATAACACAGCCGGTACATGTAGAACCTATTTATTCATGACAGTATGTTATTTATGTGTGGGAACGCCATATTTTAACCATAGTATGTCCTTCCTAGTTGACGTTGTTGGTGTGCCATTAATATGTGTTCCACAGGTCGCCCGTATGTTCCGCGGAGTGGAAGCGGGTGATCCCCACATACTTGCTAGCACCTTGGCAGCTGTGTGCCGGGATTCGCACGGCAGGATGGATGTCTACGGTGTGTCTACTGTTGTTTCCATCTGTATTTCCTGTGTTATGCCTTACTACGGCTGTGTGATTCCACCAGGTTTGCTATTATGGGTGCCATCTTGTCCGTACGTTTGTCTATCCTTGGGAAATGCCTACTGGACACTGGTGTAGGGCTGTACCCATTTCACAGCTGCATGTAGCATTCTCTGGTGGATGATTGTCAGTATTGGTGGGTGGTAAGGCATGTTCTGTACCCACATCCCTCCCACGGGGTGGGACAATGGATCATCTGCCAATCATCTCCAACACCCATTTCTGCATACCCATGATCCCATGGCTGCAACCCTCGACAGTACCCATAGCAAATCCTCCATGTGTGCTGGAATGGGATGTGGACGCACATCTGTGGACTCGACAATCTGTGAATTTCTGTGCATATGTCCCGCATTTCATGGACAGTTGTCATCAACCTTGAACACGCTGGCGGTGCATATATGTAGCTGTGCCGTAGTCACGGCTGTAGTTCATCTTGGTCTTCCGATGCACCCAGTTGGCGTTGCAAAAGGAGAAATTTGTGGGTCCTACAATGGACACAAATGTGCATATGTAAAATGTAGAACATGTTGGGCTGTGTCCATCTGGCCAGTGGTTGTGACCGCTGCTGTATGTTCCCCACTCGCGGATGTCTGTTTGACTACACATATTATGTTGTGCTATGAAACCCATGTTCTACTACGATTAACCCAAATGGTATTGATGTAATGCTGCAGGTTGGCAAGTGCTTTAAGTAATCCTCAGAAGGCCCAGTAGGACATATACGCCACTGTATTGTCAATATAAAACAGACAGAACATGCATACCCTATTTATTCATTGAAGCATGTTCGTTATATGCGGGAACGCTAGTGTTGAAACATATGACCTTCATAGTTGAGGTTGTTAGTATGCCATTAGTATGTGTTCCACAGGTTGCCCATTTGTTCCGCAGTATGGAAGCGAGTGATCCTCATGTTGTTGCTGGCAGATCGAGTGCTGTGTATGCGGTATTCGACGGTGGTCTGTCTTTGTATGGGGAGTGTCTACTGTAGTCCCTATATGTATTTCCTGTGTTATGCCTTACCGCAGCTGTGTAATTCCACCAGGTGTCCAGTTATAGGTGCCATCTTGGTCGCATAACTTGTCCATCCATGGGAATTGCCTACTGGACACTGATGTAGGGCTGAACACATTTCACACCTGCTTTTAGCATTACCCAGTGGATGCTTTGCATCCTTAGTGGGACTAAGGCACGTGCTATACCCACAGCCCTCCCACGGGGCGGGACAACGGATTATCTGCCAAACAACACCGAGCCCCATTTTGCATACCCAGGATCCCATGGCTGCAACCCCACGGTGCGCGACACATCCTTCATGTGTGCGGGACTGGGATGTGGACGCACTTCTATGGACACGACAATCTGGGGATTTCTGTTCATATGTCCTGCATTTCATGGACAGGTATCATCAACCTTAAACACGCTGGTGGTGCATATGTCTAGCTGTGCCATAGTCACGGCTGACACTCTGTCTGGTCGATCACAACTGGTCGAAGGTCTAAACGCAACTATTTTTGGAGTCCTACAATGGACACTGATGTGCATATGTAAAGTGTAGAACGTGTTGGACTGTCACCATCTGGCCAGTGGTTTTGACTGCCGCTGTATGTTCCCCAATCGTGGATGTCTGCTTGACTACCCATATTATGTATTACTTGGCCTATCTATATCCACGTGCCAGTAAGCGGAAATACAGCAAACCTTGCGTCCTGCCCATCTTCATAAACGACATTATTGAACATATATCGGCCAAAACAGACAATGACAAAAACGATAGACACCACAGTCAAACAATACTGAGCTCTTTCACCTACTAACATAGGGCATCGTTGGAGCATGAAATGCATTACATAGTCGTCCCTTATACACTTCCTTCAGAGTCAGTTTAAAGTCAAATAATCAATAAACCTGCTCATAGTTAAGTGGACAGTGCTACAAGTCTTGATTATAACGTGACATATACAAATCAGTGTTGCATACATTACTTCATGGAAACAATAATACGACAACAATGTGTTAATATAAATACAATATTGGTCAATACAATCAGTATCTTGAAACATAGTTGATAATTATTGTGAGTAAACATTAGAATGTAGTGTGTTGATCAGGATATTTTATATCAATGTGTATAATTGTAGCATTACAATTCCAAAGCATGGAATCAGTAAGTACTATTTAAGCATATATTTTACAATTATGAATGTAAATGAGTGGAGGACACATCCTTAACATTCCCTGCTTCCAGTGGATCACACACGCACACGACACCGCATTTCCTAATTGTGGGTTACGCAGGCGCACATGCATATCCGTATTCTGTTTATATATGTTTACTGGGTCTGTGTGGTTACGTGTTTTGTGTTAGTTGTGACTATTCGGTAACATATGTCTGATCCGTTGACGGACGTGTGCAGAACGCACTTACAACTTTATACATGTAACAGTCTTTGCAGCATGGACGCATTACGCATACGTTCACATCTATATGTTCTATAGTCGTAATTCAAACGTGACTGCATTCACGTTTGCCAGTTACTGTGACCACTACACGTTAGCTGTTCGTGTCATTAATATGCATACCCATGGTACTTAGGTACATTTACATATCCCCCGCACTCACGCACGTCACAGGCATCCATTCTCCTGCTGGGAAAGGTGCGGTACTGCATGTTAAACATTCCTTATTCCCTCGCCATGGCCCAGGATGCATATGTCGTGACCGCAGGGATGTTCAGATGACAGGTGCTTATATCCCCACGCATACAGGCCTTCGATTGTCAGGGTGTTGCTGTGGTGCTTTGGGTTTGGTCTTGTCCGCCCAGTGTACGGAACTGCCCTGACCGTGTCGAATGTTAGATGAGTCACATGGGCACGCTTTTGTCCGTGTCTATGATACCATGCCCCCAATTATTCATAACCGTGTGCCGATTGGCGGTGTACCCATTGTAGATCTTGTTATACTAATTGCACACGGTCTGGTCGAACGGACCTATTTCCATTACTAACCCTCGGTATGTATGACCTGTGTCGCAATATTACATGGGTTTACCATTGCGTGACGGCTTTCACTGAGCCACAGACATGTCCGTTGCTTGGTTTGGGCTGGTTCCGCTGTGCTACACATTTAACATGGCGGAACAGGTTGAACAGCTCAGCCACGGGGACATCGGGTTCTCCGTCGCTGTTTAGTATTGAATCGCTATGTGGAGTTTGTTTCACAAAGCGAGACAATGTCGACATTGGTAACGGACATTCCACACAGTACGTCCGCACCGCTGGTGACGTATGTCTGCGCTTTTGGGCGGACAGGCATTATGCTGTGCCAGTATGTCTGGGAATATATGGTTTCTTGCCATAGATGATATGCCATACTAGCAATGACCCGCGTCTGGGTGTGGGTACTGCTGTATTACCCACAGGAAGAGTGGCCTTAGGTTAAGTGGTGCCCTAGGCAGAAGTTGCCACCGCAACATCACCCGCTACCCCCCTCCTGGTCTACCTACACCAAACAAAGTCTGGAAAGGTGCCCCGAGTAGAGCAACGCCCTAGACGGCTGCCTACTTGGCCTATGCCTAAGGCCGGCTATGTGTGTGGTCCCTCGGGCATCGGACTTGGGAATGCGCCACGTCTGCCGTGGGTATGTCCAGCATTACCCACATCCAGCCGTGGTGTATTGCCATGATGTTCCATGTGTACAGTGGTGCCGGTTACCATACATATGCCTTTCTCAAAAGCCGATTTCACACTTCTGAACACTACTGTGGTCTCCTTTAAGGCCTCTGAGCCAGTGGTGAACATCACTCAAACCGCTGAATCACATACATATGCCTTCCACCAGCACCTACAGGACTGCATGGATCAGGCAATCCCATACAAAACTGAGACTCTTTGTACCACAGACAAGCATCCAGTCTGGTGGACCCCAGCCATGAACAAGCTCTACAGCGACAGGAGGTAGATACTACAAGTTAAAGCAGAATACTTGTAAGGTAACACACCCTTGCTCATTATATGTGAAGAACTACAAGCTGTCATGACATCATCCAGGGGAAATTCAACAGAGAAATTAACAAGGACTCAACAGACATTCATAAGTCCTTCTTTAGCTATGTTGGACACCTGGGAGGACACTCCCAGATATGCTCAAACCGGGTTCACAATGATGTGAAGATGACTGAACCTACACACATTGCCAGCATACTGGCTGACATGTTCAGTGCTAACATTTCCTCCCCCACATGGAGAGATATCTATACCAGAGACTTGTAGATCCTGGAACATCTGTAACGCACAGGTGGGAAATGCTGTGTCCAAGGCAGTCAACACAGCATCCATGGGACCAGATGGTGTCCCAGCTGTGTACTCCATGAACTCTATGTGGAATTAAACCCACACTTAGGACAGCTGTTTAATCTTAGCCTCACCTCAGGATACGTACCCGAGTAGTAGCACAAGGCGACTGTAGTCACACTTCACATAGATGGTGCCTCCACTGACCCTGGTTATCACCATCCCATTAGCTTGACAAGCCTTATCTGCAAAGCCATGGAGAAGGATCATAATGGAACTCATAGATAACGACATAGGGGACTCGCATACTTTGGATACAACCCAGTTTAACTTGGTCAAAGTCACATCATGCCTTTTACACGTGTTTGACTTTGTAGGATCAGTCACCAAGGCCATTGATGAGGGTAAAGCAGTCCATACAGCCTACCTCAACCTGGCAAAGGCCTTCGACACAATACCCCCCTCGGGTATCATTGATAAACCCGTCATCTTGAACGTATATCCATACATCGCCATATGGGTTGCAAACTGGCTAAGTCACAGAACACACATGGTCATAGTTGCTGGCGCCATGTCATACTCACAGCCAGTCACAGGTGGTGTCCCATGGGGCTCAGTCCTGGGTCCACTATTTTTCAGCATCTATGTTTCCAAAGTACAAGCAAACACAGGGGGGTTATGGGTTACAATGTTTGCAGATGACTGCAAACTGGGTGCCATAGTCAGACACACATCTGACACAGATATCCTTCAGGAGTGCCTCACAGATGTGGATAAGAGGTGCCAGAGACATGGCCTACAGCTAAATGCCAGGAAATGCATAGTCATACCCTTCGGGAAGAACAAGTTTACCCCTAGCTACCATATAGGTGGCAATCCACTGAGCACAGAGGGAGTTACCAGGGATCTGGGGACCCGGGTTGTTGTTAACCGTTCGTTAGACACACACGTTGCTAACGTAGGTTGGTAGACCTTCCACATTGCCCACATCATCATGAAGGGATTCACATCTAGATCAGGGGAGGTCATTGTCCCCTTGTACTCATCACTCATTAGACCTGTGATTGGGTACAATGCCCCGTTCAGAATGTATCTGACCCGACACCTGCAGCAGCTGGAAAGGCACCAACAGTTCATGGACAAACAGATGCAGGGTCTCAGGAATATGTGTTATACTGACCGACTGAAAGAATTCCAGATGTATACAGTTGCATACCACTTGCCCAGAGGTGACCTGTGCCTGGCATACAAGGCCATGTCGAACCCAGATCCGATGACTATGCTTCACCTAAAGAAGTTAGATCCCTCAGAACCACAAGGGCAGGTGACATACACCTTGACACTGTCATTAATAGAACGTGTTGGTGGGACAGATTCATCACCCAGACACTCACTATGCTGTGGAACAACATCCCAGTACATGTGAGGGCAAGCACCTCGCTGGCCTTGTGTTAGTATTTTGACATGAATGTCTGAATTGATTTATTTAAGTAACCTTCTAAATGAATATTTACATTACCACATTGTGAATCTTTACATTTCGTTGGTCTATTTTACATTAGTCATAATCATACGGTTTATCTGTATATATTATGGTTCATTTATATTACTAGGTGTCTGCAGTTCTTTTAATATATTGGCACAATCCGTAGAACATATATATGTAGCTTATACAGTCAGACATTTGGAAAACATTATGTTGGTTCATCTTTCATATATATACATATATTTCTGTTTCTCTATGAAAAATGCACCTTTCAAAGCAATGTCTGATGTCCTCACTGTGTGGAATCTGTAACCCAAGTAAAGTTTGTTTGCTTGTTTGCCTTTAAGGCATGTAATTAATACCTAGCACATCTAATTTACTGACCAATTAAGGGTTTTACATGTAGTAGGTTGGACTGCATTGTATGTATTCTGAATAAGTCTACTTATGAAGCAGACGAAAAGAGCTTCAATAAACTATGGTGACTGCATTTAATTCCTGGTGTGCTCTGAGTGGTCACTGACGGTGTCTACAGTACCTCGTCTTTGCTTTGGACTTCATCGTCTGGTTGTCCGTGTTTGTTGTATGGGGAATGTCAAGTGTAGTCCCTATGTGTATTACTTGTGTAATGCCTTACTACGGCAGTGTAATTCCACCGGGTTTGCAGTTATGGGTGCCATCTTAGTCATACGCTTGTCCATCCATGTGAATTGCCTACTGGACACTGGTATAGGGCTGTACACATTTCACACCTGCATTTTGCATTCTCCGGTAGATGGTTTGCATTATTAGCGGAGAGTAAGGCAGGTGCTATGCACACATCCCTCCCACGGGGCAGGACAAAGGATTGCCTGCGAAACAACACCGAGGCCAGATTCTACATACCCAGACTCCCTTGACTGCAACAGTCGACAGTACCCATTACACATCCTTCATGTGTGCGGGACTGTGATGTGGACGCAGTTCTATGGACCCGGTACCCTGGGTATTTCTGTGCATGTGTGCTGCATTTCATGGACAGCTATCATCAACATTGAACACGCTTGCGGTGCATATGTGTACCTGTGACGTGGTGATGACAATGAGATCACGTGAGTAATGCAGGAAGCTAGCAGGCATTCCATGAATGGAATTTTTGGGTCCTACAATGGACACCGATGTGCATATGTCAAGTTAGATGTTGCTGGACTGTGTCCACCTGCCCAGTGCTTTTCACTGCTGGTGTATGTTCCCCAATCGTGGATGTCTGTTTGACTACCCATTCTACATGGTGCTACATAACCAGGTGATTTAGTACTGTGAACAAATGACATACATCCAAAGATGCTGGTTAGCAACTGCTTCATATAAACCTCAGACATCCCAATGGGACATATCCATCACTGTATTTCCAATATAACACCACCGGAACATGTTGATTACCTATGTATTCATTTAACCATGTTGTCTTCATAGGTGGGAATGCCATAGTTTACATATCCTACTTGACGTTGTGTGTGCCATTGGTATGTGTTCCACAGGTCGCACATCTGTTCCGCTGTATGGTAGCGGGTGCTCCTCATTCTGTTGCTGGCAGATTGAGTGCTGTGTACACCGGTGTTGGCACGATGGTCCGGCTTTGTATGTGGAATGTCAACTGTAGTCCCTATGTGTATTTCCTGTGTTATGCCTTACCGCGGCTGTGTAATTTACCCGGGTTTGCAGTTGTGGGTGCCATCTTGGCCATACGGTTGTCCATCCATGACAATTGCCTACTGGACACTAGTATAGGGCTGTACACATTTCACACCTGCATTTATCATTCTCCGGTGGATGGTTTGCATTATTGGTGGAGAGTAAGGCAGGTGCTACGCACACATCCCTCCCACGGGGCGGGACAAAGGATTGCCTGCGAAACAACACCGAGCCCAGAGTCTACATACCCAGAATCCCTTGACTGCAACAATCGACAGTACCCATTACACATCCTTCATGTGTGCGGGACTGTGATGTGGACGCAGTTCTATGGACCCGGTACCCTGGGTATTTCTGTGCATCTGTGCTGCATTACATGGACAGCTATCAGCAACATTAAACACGCTTGCGGTGCATATGTGTACCTGTGATGACAATGAGTTCAGGTACGCATTGAAATAAGACATCATTCTTTTCTTTAGACAATTTTTGGGTCCTACAATGGACACCACTGTGCATATGTAAAGTGTAGAGCTTGTCGGACTGTGTCCTTGTGAGCAGTGGGTTTCACTGATGCTGTGTGTTCAGCAATCGCGGATGTCTGCTTGACTAACCATACTGTGTAGTGCTACAGGAACCATGTCTTCCGACAGCAGAACCCAATGGTGTACATCCAATGTTGCAGGTTAACAACCACTTTCATACCCAGAGGTCACGATTGGGAGGTATTGCCACATTATTATCGGAACAACACCTCCAGACTGTGTACATCACGGGAACTTTAGGCCAGTCTTACCGGCCATTTGCAATTGTAATTAGCACACACGTGTCAATACATGTATGATAAGACATATTGTCATGCAGAAGTTAATCTATGTTATTTGGACATTGGCTTCTGCTATTGGCATCCGTGTCTGTGAGTGTTGCCAGTTACCATACACATTGCTTGCTCAGAGGCAGACTACACAATTCTGCACACTACTGTGGTCTCCTTTAAGGACCCTGAGCCAGTGGTCGACAGTACTGCAGCCACTGCATCAATCACATTTGCCATCTACCAGTACCTACAGGACTGCATGAACCAGGCATTCACTTACCCAACTGTGGTTCATTGTACCAATGCCACGCATCCAGTGTGGTGTACCCCAGCCATACACAGGATGTACAACATGAGGAGGTGGCTACTACAAGGTGGAGCAGACACCTTGTGAGGTATGACACCCTTGGTCATCATATGTGTAGAGTTACACACTGCCGTGCCATGGTCCATGGCACATTCCACAGATATACCTACATGGACCTGGCTGACAATCATACCACCTTCAGTTGCTATGCTCAACACCTGGGAGGTCACTCCCACATATGCTCTGACTGGGTTCACAAAGAGGTGGAGTTTACTCAACATACACGCATTGCCAACATACAGGCTGACAAGTCCAGTAAGGACATCTCCACACCCTCCCCCACACATGAGGAGATGTCTGTACCAGCGGTTTGTGGTCACCAAATGTTCTGTGACACACAGGTGGGACATGCTCTCTCCAGGGTAGTGGACATAGCATCCATGAGACCAGCTGGTGACCCCACTGTGTACTCCACTATCTCATTGAGGAATTAGACCCACAGTTAGGACAGCTATTTCTTTGTAGCCTCACCTCAGGTAAGGTACCCAGGTTGTGTCGCATGGCAACTGTAGTCCCACGTCACAGGGCCAATGCCTCCACTGAGCCTGGTTATTACTGTCCCATTACCATGAGGAGACCTATCTGCAAAGACATGGGGAGGGATCATACTGCGGCTCGTATATGACTGCATAGGGGACATACATACTTTGCATCCAACACGGTTTGTCTTGTTCAGGGGCGGTTCATGCCTTTAAAGCATGGTTGACATTTTCGGGACAGTCACCGAGGCCATTGATGGAGGTGTTGCAGTCCATACAGCCTACCTTGACCTGGCAAAGGCCTTCATCACATTACCCCCCTCAGGTATCGTTGATAAACCCATTAGCTGGGATGTGAACATGTACATCACAGAATGTGTTGTAAACTGTCTATGTGACACAACCCACACGGTCATAGTTGCTGGCAGCATGTCAGACCTACTGCCTGTCACAAGTGGTGTCCCATGGAGCCCTTCCGTGGGTCCACTCCTGTCATACATCTACATTTCCACGGTACAGGCACACACAGGGGTTTTATGGGCAACATTGTTTGTAGATGACTGCAACACAGGTGCCATAGTGGGACGGACATCTGACACAGATATCCTTCGAAGGGGCTTCCCAGATATGCATATCTGCTGTCAGGGACATGTCCCACAGCTAAATGCTAAGTAATGCAACATCATACCTGTGGAGATCTACTAGGTCACCCCTGTCCAGCATATAGGTGGCTGTCCACTCAGCACAGGGGTGATTACCAGGATCAGGGGACAGAGTTTGTTGGGCACCATTCATTCAACACACACGTTGCTATCGTGGTTGTGTGGGACTTCTACATTGCCCACCTGTTTGTGCAGGGATTCACATCTACATCAGGCTAGGTCATTGTCTCCTTGTACCCATTACGTGTTACACCTAGGATTTACTACATTGCCCCATTCAGACTGTATCTGACCATACACCTACAGCAGCTGGGAAGCCCTCATAGGTTAATTGTTGTACAGATGCAGGATGACATCATTCTGTGTAATGCTGCCCCACTTGTAGGACCCCTGCCACATTACGTCACATACCTGCTGTTTAGTGTTGACCTGTGCCTGACATACGAGGCCATGTCAACCCATATGTCATGTGTATGCTTCACCTACTGTATCTGCATCCCTCAGAACCACTAGGGCAGGTGACATTTACCTTGTCACAGTCATTAATGGGATGTGTTTGAGTGACACATATATCACCCAGACACTCATAATGCTGTGGATCTACATCACAGTACATGTGAGACAGAGATCCTTCCTAGCCTTGTTCATGGGTATGTTGTCCATTGGATGGAGAATTGCAAGTATAGGCCAGGGATTACATCATTATCACTGCTTGACGGAGGTACAGCAATATCATGAGTATTTTATCTGAAGCACAGAAGGTTGGCAAAGTCATCCTAACTATGGTGTAGTGTTATGGCTGAGCCTGGGACGATGGCCTACCCTGTACCTATGGACGTATGAACCTATATTCATAGTTTGTCACATTTACAATTGTCTATCCCCTATACTCTTTCTCCAGTGTATATTTCTGTGGCACATGATTGTCCTCTGTATTACATGCAGGTATGCTGTGTACAGTGCACATACGTCACAGTTGATGACAGTGTATCTGTGTCCCTAACACTGTGATACTGAGGACTACCCCACATCCTTCACAACATTACATGCATATGTCCATTCTATTATTATTTGGCCTATGGGGGTGTGTTAAGGCAAACATTACACAAGTTCCCGTTTGTGCATGCTTCATGTTGGTGTTTGACCAGGCTCCGTTGCAGTCGTGTGTTGGACAGTAGTGTTTCTGTGTGTTTGCCATGTGTTTTTATTGCCGGTACATCTGTGGGAGGTGTGGTTGGCACATGTTCCTCTTTGCAGGGACACCCATCCTGGGGTTTGTGTCATGCATCTGCACTTGGCACGTGCCATATGTCCTGTACTATTCCCACAGTTGTGTATGCCTTCATGCACTACTACTGCATGTTACTGGCTGTTTGTATGTGGTACACATGGACATTGTGATGGTTGGCTTGACCTATTCCCATGCTAGAATGTACACATCTGTCAATTGAGTTGTTTAAATCAGACTGTAACACTCATTCGTATTTTCAAAATGACAGTCAATGACACAGGAAGCTGAGATTAATAACGTTTTACTACTGTGCAGCAGGAGGCAAAGAACTATGCAGTAAAAGTTTAGACATTTGTTTTACTCTATACATGTTACAGCTGTATGAGCATTGTGCAGACTATCATCTTTTGCACACATTAATGATGTGGTCAGTCACAAGGCATTTACATCGCTAGAGTCCACAATAGTCTATACATACGTGGGTGCTGGGGTCGTGCTTTTAAAATGTTTTCCCATGAGAATAACACAGCCTTGCAAGGCACCTTGTCAATTACAGTGTCCTTCTGTGATTGTAGCTGTTTCAAGGACCCTAGACTGTTCCGATACAGTAGTCAGTTAATTTCTTAATATGCTTTGTCTCTCTGGTAAGGAGTTGTACTGTTATCTTCGATAGAGCTCACAAGGCCATCCTCCTCAGGGGAAGGGGTGATGTTATGCATGTACATACATTTATTGTTCTGTAACCCAGCAGATAATTTATGCTGACAGACATAAGCCTGCTGTACTGGTTACTGCCAGGAACAGAATTCCATCACACTACAGCTTAGCTTCACCAATTACATGCAGGCTTAGTTCTACTGCCATATTGTACGGTACAATTCAATGCATTATATAGTATTTCGAGTCTAAACTGGCAGTTGATATATGTTTATATATATTTTGAACAACATCCATCCGGCCATATGCATGTTGTTCCGTCCTTAACCTTGACCGTGTGTATTTGGCCGTCCGGCAACGCTACTCTCCACATGTGATGTCCCACCTTCCCCTTCTTTGCCTGTAGTACCCTGTTAGGACATCCTGTTTGGTAGGCACGTGTTCCGCTATATGTGATCGACTTCACTGCATAGCTGATCATCGATGCGGTGATTCAACAACCCGACTTGTCCACATGTGTACAGTTATGTGCACCGTGTCGTATGCAAACCTATATGGTTTCGACGGGTACATACCACATGCGGGATGTACACATTCTGCAGACACATTCACATGCAGCCATTTACATATCTGTACCTGAGGTGGGTTGGTGACATGTGGGTAATGATTTGCCCGCGTGGCATTGCCTAACACAAACATCTTACCACATTTCAGGTATGCACATTGTGTGTGGGTGTATAGCTGCACACGGATGCTAGCAGGTTAGGGTGCACAGGTGTACATGGGTGGGACTGACATGTACAATGAGGCTATTGTGTATTACATCTGAATGCATGGGTTCTGCTTCTGGATATTACACTTCAACATACGCCATCCAGTGTATGCGACAGAGACGTTGCTGGGTGTGGGATATGTTGCTATGCACATGTTTGCCTGTGTTTAAGGTATCTTGATTCCTTACTGTTGTTATGTCGACACAGCTACCTGGCTATGTACTCTCACTACTGCTTGTGACCATTTTGGTTGGCACCTTATCCAATGCCCATAGTGGGGCATGTTATGTGGAAACTTCGAATTTGCAGGACTACACATACCCACGGCAAGTGCAGTTGACAGAACTTCACTTGTTTGCCATACTATAAGCTTATTCTGTAAGCATTTGGGTTCCTTATTCATTTTCTTATGCCATGTATGTGTTTCATATACAAATGTATATGTTTTATACTACTATTACATGTATATTAAGGGAATATTTTGGCAGGGGATCTGAGGTCATTTTCCATTTTCCGATTGTTGCAGGGACACAACTGTCCAATCAGGGACTGTCCATGGCACATTGGGACAGCTGGTAACCCTGGTGACCATGCCCATGTCGCTACTGGGGTTGCCACCTTTTCCAGTTTCCAAGATGGGATATTTCCGGGACTCACATCTGACTTTACAGGCCGACACATACACACGGTCACTATATAGCATAGAACTTCACTTGTTTGCCTAAATAACAGCTTATTGTTGTGGCAGTTTGCTTGCTTATTCTGTTTCTTGTGACATTTAGGTATTTCAGTTACAGAAATAACCAATTCATGCTACCATTACATTAAATATGGGATATCATTATGTCCTACAATCTTAGCACATTTGCCATTTTTAATACGTTTTTTCGGGACAAAACTGCCCATAGTGAGACTGCCCCACCCAGAGTGGGACAGGTGGTGACCTTAGTCGCTGCTCCTGTGTTGGTGCGGTGCGCTGACATGCTGCTGTACACCTTCTCTGAGTGTAACCACTGACGGTGCATTGCGGGACAAACGCGGTCTTATGCGTATCCTTTGCTCCTTGGACGGGTACACTTAAGCCTTCGTGGCTTGTATTTGCTTCTCCGTTTATTTGGGACGGGTACTATGTTGCATACTCTATGTGCGTTTCATTCTGCACGGGATCTGGCTGCTGCCATTACTATTATGGGCGGACCGTGGCTGTCAGCACATTAGGTTGCTCACCTCCTACCGGCTTAGACACGCCTCCAGACGCATCCTACCTGGGCTCGCTCACGTACACTACGCACGTGTCTGTGGTTGCGGTGCACTCTCATTAATATGCATATGGCGCTACTGCGCCGGCTATTCACTGCACCGCCGGCGCAGACCTTACGCCGGCCTTGCGCCGAGCTTCATGAATCCCGGGGATAGAATATAATGACAGAAAGTACTTTGACAAAGGAAAAGAATTATATGAAAGAAATCACAAAAAATACAAGAACTGTTATATAAGCATAGATATTTTATAAGAAAAAAGAGAAATATCAACTTACTTGAGAAGATTAGTAAATAAAGATGGTAGTTTTATGAAAGAAATAAAAAAAATGGAAAAGGAGAAATATAAATAACTCAATAAATGATACTGAATACTTTAGCACAATATGTACAAGAAATGTTAAAAGGAGAACAAGGAAGTAGAAAAACATGGAAAGTAAAAAGGTTAACAGAAAAAGAGAATAAAGAGTGGAAAATGAGATTCCTTTAAATGAGCTAGATAAATTAATAGGACAAGCAGACAAGCAAACAAAGATTCAGCTGCAAGACAAGATGGAATAAGATATGAAATGGATTAAAATTTAAGGGATTGGCAAAATATGTATGTATATTTCTCTCTTCCTATACCATTCACATACATACACACACACACACACACACACACACACACACACACACACACACACACACACACATATATATATATATATATATATATATATATATATATATATATATATATATACACACACACACACACATATGTATGTATATATGTGTGTGTGTGTGTGTATATATATATATATATATAAATATATATGTATATATGTACTTATATATATATATATATATATATATATATATATATATATATATATATATATATATATATATATATATATATATATATATATATATATATAGATGGTAAGGGGGGCGTGGGGCCCCACATATTTTAAATGTTTTGAGCTATATACACAGATACTTGCAATTCCAATAAATTACTCTTATCTGAACTTAATATATATCCAAAAAACACCCCCCTTACTATATATACTAACTCCAGAGTCACACAACAGTGGGGAAAAGGCCATATATAACTTTCAGTGAAATGTGTTTCAGTGAATTGAGGTTTCAGTGAATTGAGCTTTCAGCGATTTGTGTGCAGTCATTTGACTTTCAGTGAAATGCGCTTTCAGTGAATAGTCCTAGACCCATATATAAATATATATATATATATATATATATATATATATATATATATATATATATATATATATATATATATATATATATATATATATATATATATATATATATATACATATATATATATATATATATATATATATATATATAGGGTAAGGGTTTGGGTTATGGTTGTAGATAGTTGTGTATGTGAGGTTTAGTGTGGGTTTGTGAGGATTTTGGTGTGCTTGTGTTCTGTGTGTGGTTTTGGACAGGGGATGTGTTTTGTTAGTTGATTGTTGTTATTGTGGTGTGTGCAGCGTATGAGGTTTCATGTTTGTGGACCGTCTGTTATTTGTTTGTCGGGCATGTGAGGTTTCGTGTTTATGGTTTGTCGATTATGTGGTGTCGATGTTTGTGTTGTCGGTGAAAGCACCTGTTTTTTATGTAACCTAGAACCATATATACATATATCTATATATATATATATATATATATATATATATATATATATCTATATATATATATATATATATATATATATATATATATATATATATATATATATTTTTTTTTTATTTTACATTTGTTGACCGGGCTAGTCTGAATGGATGCATGTCCATTTTCAGCAGAGGCCCGGGAAGAAAAGCTCCAAGGGTAAGCAGATACAGCATTACATAATACCAGCATTACATATTACAGACTATTTACAGAGAATACATAAGTAAGCAAGTTAAACAAGTTCCACAGTTTACAGTTAATCCTGAGCGCAAGTCTGGATTAAATTAAATTACACAGTAAACTGGTTGACAGATTTTTACATATTTTAGAGAGAGTTAGCCAGGCTTGATACATTGACATAGCCAGTTAAGTGACAAATGTTGTTTGAGTCTAGTTTTAAATTGACCTAAGGTGGAAAGTAAGGTAATATCAGCTGGAAGTGAGTTCCAGGATCTACGTACAGAGTTTGCAAAGAGAGAATCACCGGCTGTGTTATTAATTTGGCTAGTCTGAATTAGTAGTTTGTTAGAGGATCGAAGCGGTCTAGGATTGTTATGGGGGTGATAATATTTTTAAGTGCAGGAGTATTGTCTGGATTATAGAGGATTTTATAGGCCATAACCAGTTGGTTATACTGGATTAGGCTGGGTAGTTCAAGCCACCCAAGCTGATTTAGATTGATGCAATGATGTGTCCTAAAAGGCAGCCCAGTGGCAAACCTGGCAATGTGGTTGTAGCAAATTGAGAGTTTGTTAAGGACAGTCTTGTTTAAATTTGAGAGTAGAGGGGATGCATACAGAAGGGTTGAAAGAAGGTGAGAGCGAGCTATGGCAATTTTAGCTGGAGGGGTTAGGAAGGCTTTTATTCTGAAAGGTGACCCTAGTTTTTTATTGATGATTTTGATAGTTTGGTTAACATGTAGGTCAAATTTTAGATTATTTTCTATGATGACACCTAATAGTTTTGTAGAGGGGTTAGGGGAGATTATTGTGCCATCATTTGATTTTATGGTAAAGGTGAAAGCGGTAGACCTACGTGTTGGTGAAAATAACAGCATTTTAGTTTTTGCTGGGATTTTGGATCAGACGATGTTCAGAAAGCCAGTTTTCTATTGTATTAAAGGTGGTCTGGGTAGCTGACCATATATATATATATATATATATATATATATATATATATATATATATATATATCTATGTTGACTGGGCTAGTGTGACTGGATGTATGTTCATTTTCAGCAGAGGCCCGGAAAGAAAAGCTCCAAGTGTAAGCAGATACAGCATTATATAATACCAGCATTACATATTACAGAATATTTACAGAGATTACATAAGTAAGCAAGTTAAACAAGTTCCACAGGTTACAGTTAATCCTGAGCGCAAGTCAGGATTAAATTAAATTACGCAGTAAACTAGTTGATAGATTTTTACACATTCTAGAGAGAGTTAACCAGGCTTGATACATTGACATAGCCAGTTAATGACAAATGTTGTTTGAGTCTAGTTTTAAATTGGCCTAAGGTGTAAAGTAAGGTAATATCAGCTGGAAGTGAGTTCCAGGATCTACCTACAGAGTTTGCAAAGAGAGAATCACCGGCTGTGTTATTAATTTTGCTAGTCTGAATTAATAGTTTGTCAGAGGATCGAAGCGGTCTAGGATTGTTATAGGGGGTGATAATATTTTTAAGTGCAGGAGTATTGTCTGGATTATAGAGGATTTTATAGACCATAACCAGTTGGTTATACTGGATTAGGCTGGGTAGTTCAAGCCACCCAAGCTGATTTAGATTGATGCAATGATGTGTCCTAAAAGGAAGCCCAGTGACAAACCTGGCAATGTGATTTGAAGCAAATTGAGAGTTTGTTAAGGACAGTCTTGTTTAAATTCGAGAGTAGAGGGAATGCATACAGAAGGGTTGAAAGAAGGCGAGAGCGAGCTGTGGCAATTTTAGCTGGTGGGGTTAGGGAGGCTTTTTTTCTGTAAAGTGACCCTAGTTTTTTATTGATGATTTTGATAGTTTGGTTAACAAGTAGGTCAAATTTTAGATTATTTTCTATGATGACAGCTAATAGTTTTGTAGAGGGGTCAGGGGAGATTATTGTGCTATCATTTGATTTTATGGTAAAGGTGAAAGCGGTAGACCTACGTGTTGGTGAAAATAACAGCATTTTAGTTTTTTTGGGGATTTAGGATCAGACGATGGTCAGAAAGCCAGTTTTCATTGCATTAAAGGTGGTCTGGGTAGCTGAACATATATACATATATATATATATATATATATATATATATATATATATATATATATATATATATATATATATATATATATATATATATATATATATATATATATATATATATATATATATATATATATATATATATATATATATATATATATATATATATATATATGTTGACCGGGCTAGTCTGACTGGATGCATATCCATTTTCAGCGGAGGCCCAGGAAGAGAAGCTCCAAGGGTAAGCAGATACAGCATTACATAATACCAGCATTACATATTACAGACTATTTACAGAGATTACATAAGTAAGCAAGTTAAACAAGTTCCACAGGTTACAGTTAATCCTGAGCGTAAGTCTGGATTAAATTAAATTACACAGTAAACTGGTTGACAGATTTTTACACATTCTAGAGAGAGTTAACCAGACTTGATACATTGACATAGCCAGTTAAGTGACAAATGTTGTTTGAGTCTAGTTTTAAATTGACCTAAAATAGTACACAAATAAACATTTCTGTGTAATCTAAAGTACACGTTTGAAGGATATCTAGTAACAAAACCATGAAACAGTTCAGTGCCCAGATGAATAGAGAACGCACCATAAGCTCAAAATGTAGAAGAACAAAACGAAGCAAAAATACTTCCAACAAACATTTCTATGTATGCAAACTTGTGTGTGGTGTCATATCCTTTGACTTGTCTGCGAGTATATTTTCATGCAATAATTGCCTTTTATATGAAAGAATCAAACACTGTCCATTTTAAACGGTGGCAACTGTAGGAGTACTGACTGTTCAATATTCTGTGCACCCTCTAAATATATATCTTCTTATACATATCTATAAGTGGTACTATAAGTAGTAATATCTGTATATGTGTATGCATATGTATATATATGTATATATATATATATATATATATATATATATATATGTGTGTGTGTGTGTGTGTGTGTGTGTGTGTGTGTGTGTGTGTGTGTGTGTGTATGCATCATTGGAATGTTTACTGCTTCCACATTGTACATTCCCTATGGTACACAGACTGTTCTGCACGATATGTTACTGATATCATCCTGACATCGTACAGCTGAGATGGATTACTGTTAACTTGTTGTAGCTATGTTGTGTAGGGTCCTGGGTAGGAGACTTGCAAGTGTTGGTTAATTTGTTGCAAAGCAGATCTGTTCAGCTGTGGATGAGGGTATGATATCAATAATTACAAGATGTACTTATTTTGGGCCCCTTCACCCCCATTAACAGTGCCTTTGGTTATATATTTATTTTTTTGCATATATATATATATATATATATATATATATATTTTATATATATATATATATATATATATATATATATATATATATATATATATATATATATATATATATTTTATATATATATATAGATATATATATATATATATATATATATATATATATATATATATATATACATGGGAGCCCTTCATTTGTTTGAACTTTCAAATGTTCGAAATTCATATGGCCGACACCATATGAGCAAACATTTGAAAGGCCAACAAATGATAGAGGAGATCCTGCTACAGTATGGGACTGGGAGATTCCCCTTTCCTGCACTGTAGTGTGATCTCGGAGTGAGAATATTTAAGTAGCAGGGGGTGTGGGGGTTCAGGGGGGCTTGCCCCCCTGCATAACACAGTTTTACTGTGTTTACAGGTAGGTACATGGTGCTATTTCAGGATGTCAGTCTTTCGGAATGTTGATTATATGGTGTCAGCCATATGAAAGATTTATATATATATATATATATATATATATATATTTAGACATATATATATATATATATATATATATATATATATATATATATATATATATATATATGTATACACATACACACATACATGCATACATACATACATCTACATACATAAATACATTTCCCCTACTGTTGAATGACTGTACTGGATGATATGTTTGAAAAAAAACATCAGATTTATGTATAGCTGAAATGGCCAATGGCAAATGATGATAAATCACTTTGGCTGTAGTATGCAGGGTCCTGTGTCTGAGACTTGCAAGGGCTGATTATTTTGTTGCTGGGCAGAACAGGGGCTGTTAGAGACAGAGTGATTAAGGCACTTTAAAGCAGTTGTAAGTGGGTTTGCGTTGGTTTGCAAGGAGCTAAGCAACGCTTACGAGAGCTTAGCTTAGCTTACGGTCGTTATGGCCGCTTTAACCTGCAGTAATTTCAAATAAAGCAAAGAAAAAAAGGGAGATAGGAAAGTGGTGAAATATGGGCAAGGAGGGGGACAAACAAGAGGAGTAACAAGTAGAGGTGTGCAGTATGGGTGTAGGAAAGGACCATAGCTCTGCATTTCTTTGGCAGCAACAGCTGCTTTCAATGTGTGCAATTTAGAATTTGGAGACTCACACCCTACAGTGAGGTATGTGGGTATCATTCAATATGGATGATTGGTAGGTTAGATTGTGTGATGGGTACATGTCTCTTGGCAAAATGCAGAGCTATGTATGGGACGTGATTTTTTTGTGGGACAGATGCCCTTTTTTCTTTTTAAGGTGAGAGTGGGATGTTAAGGAAGGATTATTGGTAAGTGTGGTGAGGGATGTTTGGTAGGAGAGGTTTCATTTGCAGACAGACAAGACAGACAAGACAGCAAACAGGGGTGGTGTATGACACATGGAGGGGTGAACACCTTGACGGGGACTGTGGTTGGGAATCCGAGGCTCATGAGCCCCCCAGATGATAGTAGTGGCACTGATGTCCCTACCCAATGGCTGTCACCACTACTCCTTCACAGCCTTGAAGGTGGCTCTGCTGGAGTCTGGGCTGGAGGGGCTGCCTGCACTTCTAGCTGTGACAGCCCACCATCTATCTGGTGCAGGCGGTCATCCAACTCTCTCTGGAGGACACTGCGCACCATGTCACAGACCTCATCTCAGGTGACAACATCCTCACCATGCCCACTTGCAGGGGGGGGGGTGAGCCACATCCCCTGCAGCAGTTCCACCCAAGGGTGGTGCAGGACCAGCAAATGAGTGAGGTCTGGGATGGGTCCCAGACATGCTGGGACCCTGTGCCTCAGCCAAGTGAGGTGGGAGAGGCTTATCCACTGGCATCTGCCTTCCCATATGTGCTATGGTGTGGAAATTAACATTGAATATTGGTTAGTCATGCACAACACATTACAACATTAGTCAAAATAGCATGCATGGATATTCCCATTTACCCAAAACAGTGCACTTATAACAGTGCCATAGCAAACAGAACCCATGCATATATGGAATGGCATTCAGGGTTGCAACAGCATGCCAGTTAGTGGTATATCAGGCAGGCAATACAAATAATTATTCAACAAGGAATCTTAGTATGCACATAGTTTAAACAATGATAAACTAAATGGAACAATGGTCCCAACAATAGGTTTATTTAGGAACATACCCATGTTGGTTTCAGTGTGATGGTTGGATCATTTGAGTGGTGGGGGAAGGGAACAGATTCAATTGACAACTGCTATCAAGTATATTTGTTAGTACACTACTATTTACTACTCTACATTCTGACCACACTTACACTCTACCTGGGCCATGGGGCTGCTACTGCACACCAATAGCTGTAGATATCATCAAAGCAATTATACCCTTATTTTAGTTATACACATCATACCTGTTTCTACACCAATTTCTTTACCCATGGGCCTGTGCAGATGAACTTTGTGCACATTACATTGCTGTTTCTACACATATTTCAGATTCACATATTAATTGCAGGCCCTGGAGTGTGTGTTTTGCCCTTCACATACATCTACTATGATATTATCTGTGTGCAGGTTTTTTGTCAACTGGGGAAACTATCCGTGACAGCGTGACACTTGAGCGGCTTTTCTGGGCAAGAGTGTGGATGTCTAGCTTGCATCTATTTGTAGGACTGGGGCTGATCAACACAGCAATTGTACACCTTTCATAGTTATACACATCATACTAGTATTTCTATTCATATTTCTTTACCTGTGTGCCCTGTATGGAAAATGCATATATTGTAGTACATTATTTTTTCTATTCAGATTGCAGTTTACAACTGTAGAACCAGACAGAGATGGTAGTGGCGGTCCCTGGATTTGAACCATGGTGTGTGTGCAAAATTTGCACTACAGACCTAGTCTTATCAGACTGAGCTACAGGGGAGGTGTTGTGTGTTGCTTGTGACATTTCTGTCTAGTACATATTTTTGTGCACAGTACTTTTATTATGACATGTTGCATTATTTGTTTCCCATTTTCAGTACAAATTATGCATACACAACAGATATTAGTGTCACTGTTTGTGAAATGTGCACATTAGCTGGATTGCACATTTGACTGTTTTACAACTACATACTGTAATTTAGATTCTTGAGTACACAGTGAAGGTTTTACGTCTGCACCTGTTAGCCTTATACCTTTTTCAGTACATTCACAGCTATATACAGCTGAAATTGAAAGGTTAACACAGGACAATGATGGCAGACAAACATGTAAAACATTCTGATGGAAATATGTATTGTTTGTTGTTTTTTTCAGTTATTTTACATGTCCATTGTAAAGTATGCAGACAAGCAGTGCTAAATCAGTTGACCTCAGTTAATGCATTCTGCAGGACATACACATTTATATTTTTCAGGTACAAGTGAGGTTACACACACCAGTGTTTGGGATCACCTTTATTAGTTTTGACATACATATCTGTGTACAACTCAGAAATCCACAATTACTATTCCTGCATGGTCTTCACAGGGGAATGTTTTTCATTTCTAACTGTTACAGTAGCCCTTACATTGGCACTTTCTTGGCAGGTTCACTCAGACACACTCATACATATCCTAATATTCCTCTCCTGCATATTGTACCTTGTTTTCTACTGATATCTGTATTACACAGTAGCTGGGAATACTCCATTGTAACACTGGCAGCCTGACACAGGCAGTTATTCCTGGCTTTTACAGCACAATTATATATACAGGCTGTACTACCATTACTATAATTTTGATTTCTTACTGCTAATAGTAGGGGATATTCTGTACTCACCATACTGCCAACGCAGCCAGGCCAGTCACTGGGCATGAGCCTCAACATTCTGGGATCTCTCTGCAGCAGCTGTATGGGGAGACATCACACATTAATCACACCTGCACAGTCACAAGTTGAACTTTTTCCATACTTAGTTTGAGATACATAAGACTGCATACTTACAGACAGGTGGGACATCCTGCTCTCGGGCTTCTTGGATCCACTGGTCCAAAAGTGCACCCCTCCTCTGCTTCAGGTCATTATGGTGGTTGGTGACGTACCTGCTCAACAGTCTGGGGTATGCCAGTGGTACTGGTGAGATCACGTGCAAGCTGGTCCCAGGCCTCCGCTTTGTACTGTGAGCCCTGGTACTGGCCCTGCAGCAGCCTGCCATCATCGTTTTTAACTAGAAACCCAACCATGAACCTGGACTCCTTGATGCCTCAACGTTGCGCTTCGAAGCGAACACCTTCACCAATGCCAGACATTTTGGTCCTGCTGTGAGCATTCCCAAATGGTTTGGGCTGTATTCCCGCCTGTGCAGTTTAAATAGGGCAGTTTTCCTGCACTTTTTCTTGATTGGCCAATTTTAATATGCTGAACTATGCTTAGTTCCTCACAAATCTGCATAGCAATGCTTACAAAAGCTAAGCAGAGCTGAAAACAGGTAAGCTAACACTAGCAAAGCATTGCTTAAATCTATTTTTTCATTAAATTTATAAATTATTTTTTACATTTATATTTTACATATTCCCACCCCTACTGTGCTATACATGAGCCATATGATTGACATCTATCATTCAAATTCCTTAAAAGTTTATTAAACACTTTGACACAGGGGGGATTTGAACGGAGCATGTTCTACATGCTACACCATGGCAGTACCACTAAGCTACAGCAGCTTGATGATGTTTTCTATCATAGTAGCATTTGTCTATCATTTTCAGGATTTCAGCCAGGCTAAGAATAGTGGCACACTGTGCAAACAAGCTGTGTACCACTTAAACCTTGGATTTATTTGATGAAAAAAAACTTACATTTTTAAAATTTCTATTGCTTTCCTCTTGCCCTACTGCTTCCTTGCATGTAGGGCAAGAGTGCATACATTTGGGGGTGTGCACTTGAAGGTTGCTGACTTCTAGGTGTTTTTTTTTTCTTTTTCAGTGTCTGCAGACACTGAAATGTTAGCTATTTACATTTCAGTGTTTGTGGACACTCATTAACTATGTAATATTAGAGCCAGGCTCTAACATTATATAAATTGACAGTCATCTGTGTCAGAAAGTGCTGTATGGCACTTTCTGAATGAAGGGGGCATGTTACATGTGCAGGCACTGCTGACACATGCCTCTTGCGCTTGCTCCTGGTTCATGTCCATTTAGATTAGATAGCATTGCGCCTTCATGCATATGCAAGGTGCGCTGCTATTCTAAATGGACATGGACCACTCCATGCAAGAATAACCTTATTCTTGCATGGAGCTTCGTGAATCCTGGGGTATGTTTTAAAACAATAGATAAACATTATTTGATGTTATATGGGTTGCATGGAATGAAAGAATAATTGAAATTATGTTTAATGGAAAATGGATTTTAGCAACAATATTAAGTAAAATCAGATTGTGGCTATGAAAAAAGGAGTTGGGGTCTAATAGGCATGAAAATTTAATATGATTGCAAAGCAAATTCTGAATATGTATAAACAGATTTGTATATGTAAATATTTGTACATTTGTAAATATGCCAATATGTTGTAAATAAGAGCCTTTTTGTATATAAATAAAGGACCTCTACTCTTTTCAGTAGATGCTGTTTATTCTTTTATATCCACCTGAGTAAAAAACAACTCAAGCTGATGGGGCCTCAGTTAACGACTCAACCTATTTATCTCTGAATGTACTTCTTTAAAGAGAGGTTGTAAACCCATGGAATGGACTACTAGAATAGGAGTTAGAGAAGAATCTACAAAGACATTCAAAATGGAAAAGGACAAGTGGGGAAAGGTCAAGGAGAAATTAGGCATAGCTTGAGAAGTGCAACCTTAAATGTACTTAAATACTAAGGCCATCTATGTTTTCTGCATTTTCCTGCTGTTTTACTTCTGGTTTCTCACAAAAATATACAATAAGTGCTGATGCCCTTTCCTTCAAA
Source organism: Protopterus annectens (assembly GCF_019279795.1). Classification (NCBI taxonomy): domain Eukaryota; kingdom Metazoa; phylum Chordata; order Ceratodontiformes; family Protopteridae; genus Protopterus; species Protopterus annectens. The sequence goes on along the minus strand of NC_056744.1, from coordinate 1,353,427,974 downwards.
CTTGAACAATGAAACTCTTCACTATCTACACGATCCATTCTATATAGAAATACAAAGTGTAAAGTGAAAGGTTGCAATGTATATTCAGAAGTGTCAAAGCTTAAAGCATGTCAGAGTCCCTTTTGCTCCATGTCAGATCATGACACTGTTTCTTCACCATATTTTAACATTACAAGAAAGTACAAGGTGACTGCAAATTTAATCAGGTTAGATCTTTATCTTTTGTGACACATTCTGTCCAGTGGCCTCCTCTCAGAACATCATTGTTAATTAACAAAATTAGAATAACCTGCTTTTTATTTATGCTTTTGACATTAATGCCTAACCTCTTATATCTATATATGTGTGTGTGTGTTATAGATCTCCTTCCAATGTTGCCATGAGTGGTGAGGCTTTTCTCCTTGATGTAGGTCCTTTAGATAATTTGCTTTTCAGACACTTTCTTCATCTAAAACAAGTGTTTCAAACATCTCATCAGCTATGAATGCTGATGTGATATTTGAGATAAATGTACTCAGTATCATCAGTATTGACATCTAGCCTCTTTACCTTTTACTTATTTTATTTAACATTTGTTAACCAGGTAAGTGGGCTGGTCCAAGGACTCTTTTTTGCCATTACCTGGGCCAGGAAGGCAAATACAAGAAACAGCAAAATAAAAAGAAACATAGCACATTTAAGTTCAAATTAGCCAGCACTATATATTACATGACAGTAATGTGCAGCCCAATAAGCAAATATGAGAGTTAGCAAATACACAGTAGTATAAACCACATGGCAAAAATGTCAATACAGATACAGTGTATAACTCCAGTACCCCAGGGAAGTGAGCTATATCACAGAAATCCACAAGGTGTTGTCTTTCTCCTCAGCGTGCATGAGCACCCTACATGCTCCCCCACATGCTGAAGCACGGCACCAAGAAACTTGTGGAGTATTCTTGAGGCAGATGCCTGAGATACCCCCAGTGTGTCCTTGGGAGGTCATGGAAAGGTCCCTGTAGCTAATATATGTAAGACCATATGTACCTTTGTATCCACTGAGGTAGGTACTCTATGACTCCTACAGGATTACAGGTGAGACTGACACATTTCCACAGTTTCTTGAATGGTATCCTTATCAACATGGTACTTGTCCACAATGTTGCTGTCATGGAGTCCCTGAAATGTTAAGCCTGATTGAATTACCCTCTATCTCTGTGGGTGACGTCACCCACCAACAAGTGACAATCCCTAACACTCTTTAGTGATTTCTCTAACCTGAACTGTAACATACAGCTGAGTTCAAATATGCTGCGGGTGCCAGCCTATTCAATGCATTTATACATTTCTTAATCACTCTGCCATCTTGCTTTTTCCTCATTAGCATACACAAAGAGACTCATTTTAATGATGTTGCTCATTACCATGTGATTATATAGCCATTAGTATATACCATGGCTAACAGTGCTGCTTGGCCTGCCTGTCGGATGTAGCCTGTTTTTCTAAATTGCACACACCCTAAACATGGTCACTTATAGAGCAAATTCACTTAACATTATGCTGGAAATGTTTCCCAAACTGACAAAAAAGGAGTACAGAAAATAGATAAATTTTTAGGTTTGGATTACCTGTTAGAGAAAACAGTGACTGGTACCTTATCCATTGTTAATAACGTAGGAGAATTTGCCAGCAAATGGGCAAAATCAGAAGTAACTGAAAATTTAAATAGATGAAAAAATAATGGAATAGGTTAACAGTTTCAAGTATCTGGGAAGGGTTCTGAGGAAAAGGGAAGTCTAAATGAGGAAGTCAAAGCCAGAATAAGAGGGTCTGCAGCAAACTGGCACAGAGTGTCAGGGGTGGTGTATAACAAAAGAATGCCAGAGAAGCTGAAAAGTGGTGCAGCCAGTAATTCTGTATGGTACTAGGCAGTAAAGGCAGAGCAGCTGAGGAAGCTAGAGATGATGGAGAGGAAGTACATGAAATAGCTGGTAGGATACACACTGTGGGGCAAATGAAGAAATGAGGACATTGGAGCAGAAGCCAAAGTAGCCTCAATTTCAGAGAAGGTCAAAGAGAACAGATTACAGTGGTTCAGGCACATGTGGAGAAAAGCAGAAGATGATTTGGTGAAAAAGATCTGGAACATCCAAGAAGAAGGCAAGAGAAAATGAAGGTATCCAACAAATAGACGAATGGATTATGTGAGAGAAGACTTGAGACAATCAGGCATAACTTCTGAAGAAATTAGGAGAGTGGCATTGAATCAAGAGAGATGGCAATAATTGGCATGACTCACTCACCCCATTTGGAGTTGATAGTGATTTGTATGAATCTTTAATGTAGTCACATTTTTTTTTCTTAAATCCTTTGCAATATGTGCTTTTTCATAAGATGGGATAGGTGGCTCAAGTTACTGTGGGTATTTTACTGAAACTTTGTTCACCTATAGCAAGGCACTGAAACTTTGTTCACCTGTAGCAAGGCAGAAGCAGGGACAGATGAGAGTTAGAGTGTCATCTTCTTGGTAGTGAAGACTGCATGATGAGGTTTTTTATGTATATATTACACATAGCAGAGGTACAGAAGTGTTCCTGGAGAATTTTGAACTTCAGGGTAGAAAGCAACAGAGATGATCTGCTTGTAACAAGTAGGCAGTTGGCCTTCTAGAAGACTAACAGTGCTCATACTAGATGGATACATTACTGACTCTACAAGTTCCACTATTGGATTTTTGGATGAATGTAATGTTATTTGATGAATTATAAGAGTTATGACAATGAGGTCATATTGAATTCTGGGAACTATGATGTTTTTCTCACTTCCAAGGGACAAGCAGGTGTGGCTATTTATTTCATTTATTTATTTATTTAGTGTGTGAAAGAGCTGGTACAGGGTGCTTTTTCATCAAGAATTTGGGCCACAAGGCTGAAAAGTATGTATCGTTAAATTAGACACTTATCAGGTGACAAAATAAATTAGTTCTATAACAAATGGGAGGAGAAAGTGGGATAAATTTCACATTGCTAAAAGCATACTACCTTGGTTGAATGTCCCAGAGCAAACTGGTATCTTGAAAAAATAACCCATATTTTAAAGTGAAACAGATTAGGGAAAATGGAATTTCCAGAGATAAACACCTCAGCCACATCAATATGCAAACCCAACAAAGATAATGACAATGTCAAGACTAGAGTTCTGAGCCAAAGATCTTTTAAAGAACTGCAAAGACCAGGAAAATGATTATAGCTTAAAAATAAAAATAGAGAACTCTCATAATGCATGCCAACATACGTTACTCTATCTTTCACTACAGCAGAATATTATATTGAAGTAATTTAATTTATCAGGCAGAACCATATAAAGTAAATGAGTGGAGTGCTGGTAGAGTGTGTGTGTTGTAGTGCATTTGTGATTGTGCATATGTGGTTGTGTGTGGTGTTTGTGTGTGTGTGTGTGTGTGTGTGTGTGTGTGTGTGTGTGTGTGTGTGTGTGTGTGTGTGTGTGTGTGTGTGTGCGTGTGTGTCTGTGCGTGTGTTCGTGTGCGTGTGTGTGTGTGTGTGTGTGTGTGTGTGTGTGTGTGTGTGTGTGTGTGTATGTGTGTGTGTCTTTTTCTATCTCTCTCTCACTCTGATTATTTGAGGGGGGACATAATAGAATCGTATATAGCATAGTATAATCCATAGAGCTGCATGTATTTTCTTGAAATAGGAAATGGCACAAATACAAGTTATTGGATAGGTGAAGGTAGACAGAAGGAAAGATAAATTCCACAGATAAGGTGGTACATAGCATCATTGATAAGGTGGTGTGTGATTAAAGTTATCGTTATTAGAAGGTACTGGCATTAATAGCAATATAAATTTTAGGAATAGATGGGACAGACATTGGAAAATGCTTATCAGACAGGGAAAACTCTTGACTGGGCTTGGAAAGACAGACTAGAGGATTCAAGGAGACTTCACTTACTGTATAGTCAATGTAATCTAGTAAACTTACTAATGACCAAAGGATGCAATTTCTTGCTAGGAATAGCAGACAGTTCAAACATTCCTCTTTTTCTGACCTTATGGTGACAAACAAAAAAAATGAAAGAAAGAAAAGAAAGGAAAATCAATGCGTGTACAAATCCAGATCAGAGAAATGGGTACAGTGACGTGTGTACCTTCCGTCCTAGGACATTGCATAGACGTGAACCATATTATGAATTTATTATAGGAAGACACATGACATCTTATTGTGGAGGCATCTACAAAGCAGTGGGGACATCCACTACCCCATTGCACACCAGACTACTATTATGAATCGTATACTGCTGAGTTAAAAGCCAGCATGCAAGGGGGACTTCAATGTAATTGAGTTTGCAAAAACAAATAAAAAAGGGAATATTTCTTAGCTGTATGCCATAAAACAATAAGAAATGGAACATCATGGTGTCAATAGTAAATTATCAGCCACTTTTACAATGACATTATTTTTTTACAGCTGAATAAGGCTCTATAATATAAATGTCATTCTGTGGGCAGGATTTAAGAAATGGTTTGAAAAATAAATATTTTATACATGTATTTTTACATGCATTTTTCACATAAAATAAAACATTACCATTTAATAGGAAGATAGTTTTAGCGTCAATGCTAAAGCGTATAATGTAATTAAAACTAGTAATGGTTGATGTTATTATGACATTTTTTTTCTTGTTAGGAAGATTATGTAATTAAAAATGAAATGATTGTCATGAATCAGTTTTTTGTTATATTTAATAGGTCTACAAGAGAACAACAATGAATATAAAGACAAGTACAACAAACTACATAAGGGTGAATATTCAAATTAAAATATAGAATCATATATACTTATTTTTTAACATTTGCTGAACAGAAAAGTGTGATTAGGACAGAGCCTAGTTTCAGCAAAGGCCCAGGAATAAATGCTCCAGATGCATTTCTTTGAAATGTGGGAGAAAACCAGAGTACTCATGCAGACACTGCACAGAAGGCACCACAGCTGAGAATCAACCATGAGAATCTCACCCTCTGTATGTATATATACATATAAGTCCAAAAAGGAAAACACAAACTGAATACAAAAATGAAAAGGCAGAGAAACAAATCCACAGATACTATTTATTGTAAGCGCTTTCGTACATAAAATCCATGCACTTCTTCAGACAACATAACCCAGTATGTCAAGACTTATATAAGAAACAAAAAAACAATTAATCGTACAATTACATTAAATTAATTAATTACAACTAAACACACCCTTACAATTAAAGAAACATTCTTACCTAAAAACTTCATACTTAAAATTGTTCTACACAATAAACAAATGTTTAAAAGTAAATAACCTGATTTAAAAATTATATTTATGTATATAAATACATATTATAAATGTATTTTTGGTATAAGTGAATAAATACAACTGTGCGCTCCAACATTAATATTACTACATACACTAAGCTAGCCTATTTTTTACCTTTCTAGAGCCTTCAATTTCAGCAAACATTTAATGGAACAAGCATTATTTAAACCAGGGTAAATGTATGCATTTGTTTGTAACTGCCATAAAAGTTCCCGCTCCTCCAGTTTTAGCTGCCAAGGTCCCCCTCTCAGATTTTTTGGAATACTATCCACAACGGTGAATTGGAAACTATGTGTCCCAAATTCACCTATGTGTCTTGCTAAAGTGTTGGTACTAATACCCCTGCTTATGCTGTAAATATGTTCATAAATATGCTGTTTAAAGCAACGCTCTTAACCCTTCACACCCCATATATAAATAATAATTGTGTGAATAGCTTTTCTCAACATAATAATATTGTCTGAAGAAGTGCATGGATTTTATGTATGAAAGCGCTTACAATAAATAGTATCTGTGGATTTGTTTCTCTGCCTTTTCGTTTTCGGTTTTGTATATATATATATATATATATATATATATATATATATATATATATATATATATACATATATATATATATATATATATATATATATATATATATATATATATATATATATATATATATATATATATATATATATGCATATATATATATATATATATATATATATATATATATATATATGGGTTCCCTACAGATGATCAAAATCCCAAAAAGTCGACTTTCATATGGCTGAGACCATATGATCGACTTTTGGAATTTTGAACATTCAGAATGGACATCTCCATATAGTGCGGAATGGGAAGATTTCCATCTTCCACACTGCAGTGCGATTTTGGAGTTGGTATATTTAAATTTCAGGGGATGTGGGGGGTGCAGGGCAGCTTGCCCTCCTGCTAGCAACATGTAGGTAAGCTTTTGTGTTTTTTATTTTAAATGATTTTCAAAATTCCAAAAAGTCGATCATATGGTCTTGGCCATATGAGTCGGCTTTTTGGGATTTTGATCAACTATAGTAGACATATATATATATATATATATATATATATATATATATATATATATATATATTTACAGATTACCGAGACCGGTGTGCCAAACGTCCACATTGCCGATTATTTAAATGGCCAAATAACTATACCGAAGCACACTACTGTGGGGAAAAGGAATTTATGTGTTTCCCCACTGTAGTGCGGTCTCGTAGTTGGCATATGTAAGTAGTTAAAAAGAAAAACTGTGCCCCCCACACCCCCCCCTACTTAAATATACCAACTCCAAGACCGCACTACAGTGGGGAAATGCATAAATTCCCTTTCCCCGCTGTAGTGTGCTTCGGCATAGTGTTATTTGGCTGTTTAAATAATCGGCAATGTGTACATTCGGCACACTGGTCTCGGTAATCTGTAATTCGGTGTTTCGTCACTTTGGCCATTAGATAGGAACATATATATATATATATATATATATATATAGGTAGGTCTACAACCTTTCCTCAAAATTTCATAAACAAAAAGTACAAATAATCAACCTCATCAAAAAAAAGACCACCCAAAAGTCTGTTTGGTTCCTCTAAACCCTTCACACCCCATATTACATATACACTTGTATATATATATATATATATATATACACACACACACACACACACACACACACACACACACACACACACACACACACACACACACACACACACACATACCGACTCCGAGATCACACTACAGTGGAAGAAGGGCAACTTTCCTAGTCTCTACTGTTCTGTGATCTCATAAGGGAAAAGCTGGTAACATATCAGCTATACCAGCGTCTTTGACTAGACTACAGCTATATAACCCAAGTGGGCTTGTCCCTTACCCCCCAGCAAAAATAGATTGTTCTTATTTCAATCTTTTCATGATTGACTATTTGTGTTTGATCATCATGCTATAGACCCAAATATAGATAGTGAGACAGATAGATAGATATAGATATATAATGGCAGCTGGAGATTTCAAAGCAATGGGGAAGGACATCAGAAAGCAATGGGATGGGTGGGACTCTATTACAGCAGGACAACGATCATTTCCTGTGATCAAACAATGGAGTGATTTACTATCTTCTACATAATGTTTCAAAATGTACCCACTTGTTATAGCCACTTTACTGAATGCATACACTTTAGAAATCTAACTGCAATCAACAAGGCTAGCCTTAACTTATAAAGAGGAGACAAAGGTCTCCATGGGGGCCCCTGATGCACACAAGTCCCCCTGTACCTTCCAAGTGCCGCTCTCCTGTTTTCCCTCTCATTTTGACCACACATCAGGCTCAGTTACTTCTTTCTTGTTGTTTCGTACTTTGTCTTATGTTTTTAACACCAATTAGGCTTTCAAACACAGTCTTCAGACTATGACTTTACTGTCATAAGTTTCTTGAAACTGACAGTAAGTTTCTAGATGATCTGAGGTAATCTTATACCTTCTTTTTTTACAACTGTTTGTTCTAATGATGGCCTGAACAAAACAAAATTGAGTAAATTGAGTAAAGAAAGAGACTCAGTCTAATTTTTTCTTTCAAAGAATGTAAGCTGTGTCTAGTGTGTAATGTTCAAAACCAACAAAATAGTAGCATGCCAATAAACTGAGAAGAGAAATTCTTACAAGGATATAAAAATCTTACTTAAGACACAGGCAAAGATAAATTTATATGAAAGAAAACAAACAAAATTAACATATTCCTAGTTTCATACATTATATACTGTATATGTTATTTTGAATAACTACCATCAGACCAACATTATATAAAGTGCTCAATTCTTACACTCTCTTAAACTTCACTCATCCTGCAGAACATTATCATGCATTTATTGTTCCCACAATTTCTATTTATTTCTGTGTAATATGCTCTTAGTCTTTTCTAAAGACACAATTATTTATCTTTGTTACAATATTCAGTACTTCAAATACAATTGGTTAAGACATTGATTTCCATTTTCTATTAATTGTTTTTTTTTTTGGGGGGGGTGAGGGTCAGCTACCAGAATTTAACCTAACAAGGCTTTACTATGTCTTGGTAATTCAGATTCTGTGTCCCACCTCAAAACAGTAATTTCTTCAGTTACACCTATTTGCTCATCCAATATTTCTGACAGAATACTCTGTAATTAAATTAAAGGCTGCTAACTCATTACACTTCCAAACATATGTATTCAGTTACCTCTTTCTTCCCTATAACACCTCCAACATTTGCTATCTACCTGAGGAAAATTCTTTTTAGTCTGTTTGGGGTATAACAATACCTATGCAAACACTTCCAAGCAAAAATCTAAAATCTTTGAACCTTATTATATACTTGGGAGCCATAAGTATGTCCTCCCATTGTTCCCTTGTAAATTGGCTATCCAATCTCTCTTTCCAATCTCTTTAACCTCTTTTGATTCCTATAGTTATTGTACAATATGTTATATGCCCTACTAACTATCCCTCTTTTAACAGCAGCTTCTAATCTAGAATCAGATAAAAACTCCACCAGAGCAGTTCTTTTGCTTAGGATTCCCCTATCTTATCCCCTTCTCTTATATACTCTGCTATCGATCCCTGGTAGGGAAGGCAATAACTTGCCTGCAGTCCACGTCTTCTTGCCCTCTTCCCATTCTGTTATATTTCCCTCTATAGTTATTTGCACCCAATGCCTTGGATGCTTTGCCAATTGTCTTCAATAAATTACAGCCCCCTTTGCCTATTATCTGTAGCCTTAATTGTAGTCATCCCAATTTCAAAATCTCCCTTCTCCATTCTCATGTTGACCTAGCTCTTGGAATACTTTCTGTTACTTTATGAATATAAGATTCTGTATGCCTGTTGTTATTCTCTTATGGAACTGCATCCAAATCCCACTTTCTCCTTATTTCTTAAATTCACATCCTGTTTCATCATCATCCCTTTGCACTTTGAATTATACATATTTCTGTTTCTGTTATGTAATGGATATGAGCCTTAATTGTGTAGCTCTGAAATATCCCTTCAAATCAGGTAATGCTAAAACACCCTGATCTATTGGAAAGCTCAACTTAATCCCATTTGACTCTTGACCTCTTCCCCTCCCACAAAAATTCCTTTGACTCTTTATTAATTATTGTCCACAACTTCTCCTCTGTTAATAAAGATATGTCTGACCTGTATATAAAAGGGACTAAAACATTTTCATCAGTTGTATTTTGCTATCATATCCACAAACAACAGATTCCAGTTTCTCAGTTATTGTATAATCATTTGTTTAGTCTCTTCCAACATACCTTTAGCTGTCATAACAGAAGCATTTTGAATCCATACTCCTAAATACTTAAATTTGTCATGTCCTTATTGTGACGCCCCTGTACTGGCCCAGTAATCAAGGAGCCTGAATCCTCAACATTAGCACCAGTGAGAGACGTACACATTGGGAGGATGACAAGTACACACACAGTAAAGTGCAATTACCCTTAAGAGCACACAGAGATCACAGTCAGTCTGGGGCTGGTTTCTGCCTCTTTCTCCAGATCCCCAATAAGGCTCCCCACTGGCACACCGATAGGGTTAAGATCTCAGCTGAGTGGTCAAGCCAAAACCTCCAGCACCCTCTCTGTCCAACGAGTGCTTTGTGTCTCTGGCCAAGTAGCTCACACACACACACACACACACACACACACACACACACACACACACACACACACGCACGCACGCACACGCACGCACGCACACACACACACACACACACACACACACACACACACACACACACACACACAAACACACTTTGAGATTTAATTTATTTACAAAGACACAGACACTCCTGGGGAAGGCTGGTACAGGTTTACTAGCTATTCCCCTTCAGACCAGACTATATGGTAGTTATCACTGCCACCAACCACTACTTATCAGCTACTATAAAGGCTCTTACAAAGGGTGATCAATCCTACTGTGTAATGTTACTATTATCCAAATGGTAAGTGTGGCCAAGACCAAGGCTATTTAGGAGTGCCCTGTAAAGTGTCCCTAAATTCATAGGTTCATAGGTTCATAGGTGTGTACTAGGCTAATGTCCCTGGGCCCTTTACAAGCATAGCCATAGGATTACCCTGGCATAGTGCCACCCAACATTAGTTCCCAGTGCCTCTGTCGAGTAGAGCCACTGGTGTTATCCCCTGGGTGAAATTTCTGTTTTCCATCCACTCATCAAGGTTCCTCTTGAAGGGGGTCAGCGAGGTGCTCTGTTTGACATGTATGGGAAGTCTGTTCCATAGCATGGGCAGTCTCTGGGTTATGAACCTGTCCCTCCAGCATATTCTGTTAATTGTGGTAATGAGGTTGAGGTCTCTGGAGCATGTGGTGCAGAGGGATTGGGATTTATTTAGACGTAGCATTTCTAATAGAGCTGGGTCAGACATGGCTTTGTAAGTCAAGCAGAGATCGCCTCTAAGTAGGCGATATGAGACAGAGAATAGTTGGAGTTTTTTAAGTCTGTCCATATAGGACAAGTGTTTAAGACTTAGGATCCTCTTTGTGAGGTACTTTTGCGGCCTCACCAGTTGTTGCAGGTGTCTAGTGAGGTACATGCCAAATGGGGCATTGTGCTCAATGACTGGCCTAATGACAGATGAGTAGAGGGAGACAATGACCTCTTTCTTACTGGATGCAAATCCCTTAGTAATGAGATGTGCCACATAGAAGGGCTTTCTGACCACAGTGGCAATGTGGTGATCAAAAGAGAGGTTGCTGTCAACCTGTGTTCCCAGATCTCTTATAACATCTTCTGTGTCCAGTGGACTACCATCAATGTGGTAATTTATGGGAACTGGGTTTTTTCCCAAAGGGGATGACGACACATTTTTTGGCATTGAGCTTAAGACCATGGGTCTGACACCAGTCGTTGGTCACAGTGAGGCCATTCTGTAGGATGTCAACATCACTTTGGGAGTTAATAATAGCTCCCAACTTGCAATCATCTGCAAACTTTGTCAGCCAGAGCCCCTTCGTGTTGGCCTGGACTTCAGGGAAGTAAATACCAAACAGGAGAGGACCCAGGACCAAACCATGTGGGACTCCACTCATGACTAATCGGCAGTCTGACTTGGAGTCAGCTACTTTCACACTGTGGTTTCTATTTGTGAGCCAGTTTGCAACCCACCTAGTGACATAGGGGTTGATGCCAAGCTTAGTGCATTTTTCTATGATTCCTGAGTGGGGAATGGCATCAAAAGCCTTGGTCAGATCAAGGTAGGCTGTATGAACCACCTTGCCTTCATCCACAGCTCTGGTGACTGACTCAGAGAAGTTGACCAAGATAAGCAGGCATGATCTACCTTTCACAAAACCAAACTGTGTGGGATCCAGAGTTTGGACATTCCCTATATCCTTGTTTATTAGATCCATGATGATGCTTTCCATAGCTTTGCATATCAGAATCATCAGGCTAATCGGGTGATAGTTTTCAGGGTCTGTAGTCACTCCTCCCTTGTGGAGAGTGATGACAGTAGCAGTGCACCATTCGGGAGGGACAAAGCCTGAGGTGAGGCTGTGATTGAACATGGCACACAGGTGAGGTGCCAGTTCGCTCAGTAGTTCATGTAGAACACAATCAGGGATATTGTCAGGTCCAATAGAAGCTGTATTCTTGGCCTTGGACAGTACTGTTTTAACCTGTGCAGCAGTAATACTGGGTGCCTGGCAATCTACTGGTATTGTGATTGGTCCTTTGGAGGGGAGAGGGAGGTAAAGTTGGCACTGAATCTGTTGGCCAGTATACTAGTAATATCTGTTGGCTCGGTATAGGAAGTACCATTGTGCAGTAGCTCAGAGCAAATCTGAGTATTAACATAGAGATTCTTTACATTACTATAGAAGGCCTTGTGGTTGTCTTTACTATTTCCTGCAATTCTGCTTTCATACCTAGTTTAGAGGATTTGATGAGGGATCTCAACTATTTGTTGAGGCAGAAAAGGGAGTTTTTCCAGTCTTGGGACTTCACCTTATTCTGCATCAGTTTCCTCCTCCTGTTGTAGAGTTTGTTTATTGCAGGGGACCACCTGATTGGCTTCCTTTTTTGGAGGAGAGTGTCTTGGTTCTATTGGGTGTGGCGAGAGCCATGCATTTGTGTGTGTGTTTGTACAGTGCACTGGTGTATGATACTGCAGTCACGCAATTATTCTCCATTTGCATGGGTGCTGTGAAGTTAGCCACCTCTGTTTTTAGGATCCCAAAGTTAGCTTTGGAGAAGTTTTTCATGGTGGTTACCTTTGCTGGAGGGGTGGTATGGATGTGGATTTCCAAGGTTATTAGCTTGTGGTTGGATCTAACTAGGGCGGAGATGACTATTGGTGAAGAGCAATGGACCCCCATGTTAGTAATGTCCAGGTCAAGGATGTTGTTACCTCTAGTGAGGGTAAGAGCGAGCTTGTACAGGGCATTGGAATTAATGAACTCCAGGAAACATTGGGCAAATGTATTGGTACATGAGTAGTTTACCCAGTTAATGGATGGGTAGTTGAAGTCGCCTAGTAAGAGAGTCTTAGGTTGGACCCTAATATTCTCCAGGGTGCTTAGAAATGCCGAGTGTGAGTCTTGGGACATATGTAAGTACCCTAAGAGTTTAAATATGTCCCAAAAATATCAGCCACAAAGATAGGTTTAAATATATTTAATAATAAATAATAAAAGAACAAGACAATACTCAATTAATACAGTTACTTCAGAGTTCAGAATCACAGGAAATATTTTAAAACAACATTGCAGGACAGTCTCAAATAAATACAGAAAACATCTAAACTAATCTTAACTATATTCCTATCTAGATCTAAGATAGATTACTGTACGCTAGACTTACTTACAGAGCAAGGCAGATGCAGAAGTGCTGAATGGATGTTTCTAGGTCCAAGACAAGATACAAAATGCCAAGTTCCTCTCTCTGAGAGCATTCTTAAATTAATATTGCATATTACTGCAGGGCTAACCTGGATGACATTACTCTTTGTCAACTGTCTTCAGTTCCCAGGCTAACAGAAACTTAAAAAATTACATTTCAATGTGAAAAATACATATCTCTCAGAAGTTTGCTCAGAATTGGAAGTCATAAAACAATTAAACACTTACATTTGAAAACTAGTAATCATTTCGGGTCTATATTATATATTCAAAGTTTCAAAACTTCAAACCTTATATGTTTGACAACATATGAGTGAAGTTTGAAACATCAAATATATAATAAAAAAAGAAAAAAAAAACTTACCTCAATGCAAGCCTCCCTGCACCCCCCCACACCCCCTACTTAAATATGCCAACTCCAAGATCGAACTTCAGTGCAGAAAAGGGAAATGTTCCCATTCTGCACCATGCGGAGCTGTTACTTTTCACCTTCAAACTTTTTAAAGTTTGATCATATGGTGTCGGCCATATGACATTCGAACTTTAAAAAGGTCAAACAATTAATAGGGACCATTATTTCTGTTTAAAGATAGTAGGACATCCTCCAGCACTAGACATTATGTCTACGCTGAGCTGAAACTGAGAGATAAGAGAATTGTAAAACACTTGGCTTTCAACTGATTTTCTTTAAGTTTTGCAAGTTAACTTTGTGCGTTCCAGCTTCTAAGATTAAAGCATACATTTACACAGGTATATAGTTTATATACATTCCTTTTCTACATCTACATAACATTCCACCCTGGGTTGGAGCCTATGACTGAGATATACCACTGGATGCTCTTCTTCCTCTGAGGAAACCTGGCTGAGGGCATCCTCCACCTCATGCTTTGAAGTATCCACCTGCACAACAAATTATTTGCTGTAATCTGAATTGGCTAACTCAGGGGGTCCTCCCAAAGCTCCTTTAAGCTTCTGGAATGCCTACTCACATGCTAGGCTCCACACTACATTATCTGGTCAGGTCTGTGAGGGGAGCAGCTATGGTACTATAACTGGGGACAAATGTTCTGTAGTACTCTGCTGTCCCCAAGAATGCCCTCATCTGCTTTTTGGTAACAGGGGCAGGGCATGCCTGAATGGCTTCCACATTGATGGATTCTGGCCTAATCTTACCACTCCCCACCCTATGTCCCAGGTAGGAAACCTCTGCTATACCCACCTGACATTTGCTGGGCTTAATGGTCAACCCTGTCCTCTGTAGTCTGCCCAGTACCTCCTTGACATGTTGAAGGTGCTCTTGCCAAGAATGGCTGTAGATGGCAATATCATCTAAGTAAGCAAGGGAAAAATCTCCTGCATTTTTCATCCCAAAGGGCATCTTCGCAAACTCATACATGGCAAAAAGAGCCACCCTGCCAGTAACCCTTGGTAAGATTAATAGTGGTTATATACTTATCCCCACCCAGCTGCTCCAGTGCTTCATTTGTCCTAGGCATGGGGTAAGCATCTAACTCTGTGTGACTATTTAATTTTCTGTAGTCCACACAGAACCTGGTGCTGCCATCCTTCTTTGGTACCAGCACCACTGGTGAGGCTCAGGGACTGCTGGACTCCTGAATTACCCCTAGATCAAACTTTTCCTGTATCTCCTCCCTCAGAGTTTGTTTGACTCTGTCAGGCACCCTATAAGAGGCCTGCTTAATAGGCCTTTGGGGTCCTGTATCCACATGGTGTTGCACAAGTTGGGTACACCCTGGTTTCCCAGTGAACAATCCCCCAAACTCCTGTAATACGGCTCAGATTTCTCGAACCTGGGTAGGGGATAACTGCTGGGACATTGCTACCCCTTCCACTGAGGTTTCAGTCCAAGCCTTACTGAGGAGATCAGTTACCAGATTCCCCCTCAGACTCCTCTTGCCATCCACTATAAATACTCAGCACTAGGGCTTCCCTATCATGGTAAGGCTTCATCTTGTTAACATGGTACAATTCCATGTAGTTAACATCACTGACCTTCCTTACCCCTTTGTAGGGTCCCTCCCAAGCTGCCTGCAGCTTGTTGTGTCTTACAGGAATGAGAATCATTATCTGCTGCCTGACAGCATACTTTCTAGCTCAAGCATTCCTGTCATACCAGTCCCACTCATCTCAAATCAAATCTAGAGATCCCCTCACCTTATACCCGTACAACAACACAAAGGGTGAAAAACCTGTCGATTCCTGGGGCACCTCTTTGTAAGCAAACAACAGATGGGGCAAATATTTGTTCCACACCCTTTTAAACTGGTCTGCAAATTCCTGTAGCATCATCTTGAGTGTAGAGATTAACCACTCAACAAGACCATTAGTCTGGGGATGGTAGGGACTGCTCTTTAGGTACTTCACCCCACAGTAATTCCACAGACAAGCCAGCAGATCTGTCATGAAATTAGCACCTCTATCAGTCAGTATTTCCTTTGGAAAACCTACCCTGCTGAGAATCTCCAACAAAGCATTTGACACCTTTTCTGCCTCAATGGGAGAACAGAGCCACTACCTCAGGTATCTAGTAGCATATTCTACTACCACTAGGATATACTTTTTCCCTTTGGAACTTGGGGGTAGTCAGAGGCCCCACAATATCCATAGCTAACCTCTGAAATGGCTCCTCAATCACAGGAAAAGGCATCAAAGGAGCTTTCACCTTGTCTCCTGCCTTGCCTACCTTTTGGCACTGCTCTCAGGTCCTGCAGTACCCTGTTACATCTCTAGAAATCCCAGGCCAATAGAAGTTCTGCATAATATGTCTCTTTGTACATTTTATGCCCATATGACCTGCAAAGAGAATATTATGGGCTATGGCAAGAAGTATATATATATATGTAGATATAGATATATATAGATATATATAGATATAGATATATTTATATTGGGGATATATGGATTTCCCAACATACACTCAGAATGCTGAGGTTATCTGCACTCACACATCAAAACAGTTGCCCAAAAGAACCAAACCAAAGCTGCAACAGTACATAATCTACTCACCCACAGATCCCTGTGCCTGTGGAATGTCACCTTGTAGACAGATAAATGTGAGCAGTTGTTGCACTGTACAATGGTTCAATGCATGCGTTGGACCAGCCACATTGTCCCTGTCTAACTGCAACCAGCCACGTATGGCTATACTGATAACTGTACACACATAGCAGGGACAGTGACAGGTATCCCACTCCTAAGACATTAGATACAATAACAGTACCAAGCATTATCACTCTGCAGGCCACATATGCTGTCTAGCACAAGCCTACCTTGCGTACTCTACAAGTACTGTGCTTGCAATCATATATACAACAGACGTAACCCATGGCACATGCAATAAGTACTGCAAGCTATAGTGTGTAAGACTAGATAGGTTGGGGTTCTATCTCACATCAACCAACTGTGTGTGTGTGTGTGTGTGTGTGTGTGTGTGTGTGTGTGTGTGTGTGTGTGTGTGTGTGTGTGTAAAAATATATCCCCATGCAGCGCTATGGATAAGCTTGTATGGGCTATCTCTGTGAAATGGTTATGCATTTAATGGTTCTCTGACTAGCTGCTGGTTTCTACATTGCCTTCCTTTACACGGCCTGCTGATGTCATCTACCTTAAGAGCGCTAGCTGACAGTCTAATATCAGATAAACTCTGTTGTGCATGTGATAAGTTCTACAAGCTGTAGTGTTAAATAGCAGATGGGCACTTGTTATAATCTCACATCAGTCAACTCTGTGTGTGTAAATACTCTTATGGGCTATCCCAGTGCAATGGTTAGCACCTTTTGGCCGTGTGACTAGCTGCTGACCCTAAATTGCCCTCCTATGCATAATCATAACTGATGTCCACCACCTGTCTGACCCAGATACAGGATATTTGTGGTGTCAATTCCATCACCACACCTTCTAGATTTGTAAGTTCAGATAGCCCAGGTGATGTGTAGCAAGAGTAGCAGACCTTATCACAAAGTATGAATGCATGAATACACTGTCTGCCCCCATTGTCCCTGATAGACTGTTCTACACAGATGCATCTAGGAAGCCTTGCACATATACTGCTATACCTCGCTGATGTCATATTTCTGCTGTGCTGCCATGGCATCCTGTGCCACTGTATTTCCACCACACATCCATAGTGTATCCCCTCAGACTCCTAAAACAGAAACATACACAGGTCCATGACACAACCATCAATGTTAAGTTGTCAATCTCGCCTTCATTCTTGCTGGATGGGTTCGGAGCTGATCCTCGGCTCCGACTCGGCACTTGCTTAGCTTGAGAACTCCTTTTACCAGCTCGAGGCAACCCTATATCCCATGATGCAAGGCGGGACTACCTCAGATCTCGTTTGCCGCTTTGCGTAGAGGTCTCTTTTTTGCCAGCTCAGGTAAGTTTGAATTTTCAAACAGTTTAGTCAGGGTTTTGTCTCTCCCTTGTTCTATATCATAGTGTGTAGTGTTTCTACAGCCCACCCTATTTCCCCATATATTTAAAAACTTTCTAGTTATAGTAAAGTTTAATTTTTTCAGTTAGGCCTGGGCATCTTTCTTAATCCCTATCTGTGTGTGTGTTTTTGTTGGGATTAATAGTGTGACTGTTTGGGGTGTGTGAGTGTTGTTTTTTACTTGGACTATGTCTAAGGAAGGAAGGGTCTCAGGCTTCAAGAAGTGTGACTCGTGCTGTCAGAAAATGTCTCTGGGGCCTTTACACCTGCAGGACTCCTGTGCCATATGTCATTCTTTTAGCCAGAGAGTCCTGCAGGAGAGGAGGAACAAATTGATCCTCCGTGGCTTACTAAAGCCAGAAGGTTCACCCACTAAAACTGGGTCGAGTAAACCTTCAAAGCCACCTAAGGTTCAGGCTACAGTAGTTAAGCCTTCCCCGGTGGCTCCGTCTCCTTCGGAGTCGAGATCGGCTCCGGCCGGAGCCGATCTTACTTCTTCTGATGTGGTAGTGTCGGTTCCTACCGGCTCCAACACTCAATCTACTGTTGCCTTGTCGGCTCCGGCTTGAGCCCTGATATTATCCAGTATCGAGCCGAAGCCTTCGGCTCCATCTGGAACCCAGAGGACGTCGGCTCCGATGGCTTCGTCCAAGAAGAGATCTCGGTCCCCTTCTTTGGAATCTATCCACTCGGCTCCGGGGTCTCCTCTTTTGTTGGAACGGAGTCATCGGAGCCGATCTTCGAGATCTTCCAGGCTGTCTGACCATGATTTAGAGAGGGTGGTAAGCAGGCTGTTGAAGTCACAGGCACTAGCCCAAATGCTCCATAGCCTGTCTCAGCAGACTTTGGCTATTGCTCTCCCCCTTGAACTTCCTCCTCCAACTCCCCTCCAGAGTTCGGAGCCGGAGCTTCTCGGGACAGCGACCGTGTCAGCGCCGGAACCGATACATCCCCTTTCGGCTCCGTCATCTTCAGCTCCGATCTCCTCCATGAGACCTTCCTTGGAGGGATCCGGTCGTCGGGTTTCCCTTGTCGGCTCCGAGGGGGCTAGTGGCATCGGACCCTTGTCCGACCCCGCTCTCCCTCTTGGGGCTTCGGCTTTGGTAAGCTCGGCACTGACATCGGCCTCGGAGCCTTCTCTCTCAGTGGAGCCGGGAATTCCTATTTCTTCAGAACGGGAATATTCCGGCCTCCCGGGGAGAGGAGCCTTTGAGGTGATGAGGAGTGTCCTGGCACCTGAGCCAGGTCAATGGTCCATCCCTTTAGCTCCTCCCTCTTCGGTGCCTGTGGATGTCTCTTGCCAGCCTCTTGCTCTCAGGCCCAGGGATCCATCGCCCCAGGTTTCCCCATTGGGAATAACTTCCTCTTCCGAGGTTTCTCCTGATCCTGCAGGGGAACCCCCTCAGAAGAGGACGTGTAAGAGGAAACACACAGACTCCCCTGAGTCTACAACATCTGATACCGACTTAGATGAGTCGGAGGGTTCCCCACGGTCCCCCTCTGAGGATGTCTCCTTTTCAGACATCCTTGAGCTCCTCAAACAGAGGGGGAATTGGCCCTCCATTGACCCCTCCGAGGATGAGTCGGTATACCTGGAGGCTTTTGGATCCCGACCCTCCACCTCCTGGGTGTCTCCGCCTTTCGACCCACTTATGCAGGAAGTGGCTCGGAAGGCATGGGCAGCTCCAGATTCTGTGGAACCGGTCCCCAGGAGACCATCCAAATTTATTACGGCCCCTTCAGACAAGCAGTTTCTTTCTAAGGGCGTCTCTGTGGATGCCATGGTGGTGGCGGCGGCCACCAAGAAGGAACTTGCGGATCCTTCAGTGCCTGTCCATCCTCCTAACAAAGATTCTAGGACCATGGACAGGTATGGCAAGCGGATGTTTTCTTCAGCGACCTTTGCTATGCGTTCGCTGAACTACCTTTGTCATTTCACCAGACTTCAAAGAGATATTCTCAAGGAACTAAGTGAAGTGGTTCAGGATCCTTCAGCTGCTGGGGCTCAAGACAAGATTGCCTCACAGCTAGCAATCCTAAATTCTTTAACCAACTCCTCCATGCGGCTCATATCCTATGCAGCCGATGGAGCGAGCAGAGCCGCAGGCACAGGAGTGGCTCTTAGACGTCAAGCCTGGATGTGGCTTTGTAATTTTGCGGACCCCTTTAAGGCGTCCTTCACCAATACCCCCTTTGACGGTTCGGCTTTGTTCGGACCTCAGGTGAAGGAAACTTTGACCAGGTGTGAGCAAGATGGCAAAACTCTTTCTGCCGTTGGAGTCCATTTTCCACCCTTCTAGACCCTATCCCAAGGGTCAGAAAGGAGGAAAGATGTGGTTCCGTAAAGCCCAAGGAGCAGCCGGACACGTGGTCAGTTTACCCCCAGAGGCAGAGGGGGTAACAGTAATAGACGCCGCCCTAGAGGCAGAGGGGGTCCTCAGAACCAGGGCAACAGGGAGTCTCTTCCTGAGAAGCCCTTTCAGCATCCCTGAGGTGTTGCCCGACTGTCCACCCTTGGAGGCAGTCGGGGGAAGGATTTCGCTGTACCCAGTAGCCTGGCGTTCCCTTTCACAAGATATGTGGGTACAGTCGATCATATCCGAGGGTTACAAAATCCCCTTCGAAAGGTATCCCGTACCTCACCAATCCCTTCCAGACATCTCACCCGGTCAAAGGGATTTGGCAGAACAGGAGGTTTCAAAGCTCCTAGGAAAAAGAGCCGTCCAGACTGTTCCAGCAGACCAAGTAGGGTCCGGCGTCTACTCGAGATTCTTTTTGGTCCCCAAAAGGACGGGAGATTGGAGACCAATTTTAGACCTGAGCAATCTAAACAGATTTGTCAAGAAGGCAAGATTCTGGATGGTCACGCTTCAGTCCATTCTGCCCTTTCTGGGCAAGGACAACTGGATGTGCTCGATAGACCTTCAGGACGCGTACTATCACATAAAGATACACAGGCACTCCAGGAGGTTTCTCCGCTTTCGGCTAGGGACCAGTCATTATCAATTCAGAGCCCTGCCCTTTGGCCTCACTTCAGCCCCCAGAGTGTTTACCAAATGCATAGCAGTGGTCACAGCTCATCTGAGACGTCAAGGATTCCAGGTGTTTCCTTATTTAGACGACTGGCTCCTCTCCGCCACCACCAAGCATCAGCTTCTTCAGAGCAGAGACTACACTCTGCAGCTTTGCAAAAGGTTGGGAATATCAGTGAATTTCAAAAAATCTTCTCTGCTGCCTTGCCAATCTATCACCTTTATAGGCGCAGAATTAAACACCGTCAGTTTGTTAGCCAGACTAACAGATCAGAGAATTCTGGACATCCAAAAATACGTTCGGATTTTATTGCAGAGCAGCAAAGTCAAAGCCAGATTGATTCTGAAAGTTCTAGGTCTTATGGCTGCGGCCATTGTTCTTCTACCATTGGCTCGTTTCCACATGCGTCTTCTGCAGTGGATGTTATTCACTCAGTGGTCGTTCCAGAGCCTACCTATGAGACACGAAATCTTAGTTACACAATCGTGCAGGACTCATCTAACCTGGTGGATATCTTCCCCTCTTCTTCATCAGGGCCGACCATTTGTTCCCCCTCCTCCGGTTGCCACAGTTACTACGGATGCCTCTCTGATCGGGTGGGGGGGCATTATCAGGGCAGGATGGTCCACGGGACGTGGCAACCCATAGAATACCATCTGCACATAAATGTCCTGGAGATGAGAGCAGTGCTTTTAACGTTGCAAGCCCTCAACGACTTTCTTCCCGCGGGGACTATTGCAGTTCAAACGGACAACATGTCTGTGGTCTGGTACATCAACAAGCAGGGCGGGACCAGGTCCTATCCTTTGTGTCGAGAAGCTCTCAGACTTTGGCAATGGGCAATCTCCTCTCATCGGTTTCTGATAGCAACGCACATCCCCGGCAGGTCCAACCTCTTAGCGGACAGGCTGAGCAGAGCCATTCTCATGCCTCACGAGTGGTCTCTCAATCAATCAATAGTGGACCAATATTTCTGAAGTGGGGCACCCCTTGTTGCGATCTTTTTGCTACACCCCAAAACAACAAATGCCCCGACTTCTTCACCCTCTTTCCCCTACCAGGCCAACCCCTGAGAGACTCTCTAACCCAGGATTGGCCCTGGGGACTTCTGTACGCTTTTCCTCCTTTCCCCTTAATTCCACAAGTCATTCAGAAAGCTGCCATTTTGAGGGCCAAGTTGATTCTCATTGCCCCTTACTGGCCTCGACAAATTTGGTTTCCGACTCTGCATCATCATCTCCTGGTGCAGCCTTGGCATCTGGACCCAGTTCCGGATCTTTTGATCCACCAATCGGGTCAACAGCACCGGGCCATTCATTCTCTCAACCTCACTGCTTGGTTGCTCCACTTCCTTCCCTAGCCAGGCTTCCTATGATCTCTGATCCTGTCAGAGATATCTTGATAGCTTCTTTGAAGTCGTCCACCAGAACGGTTTATGCTAGCAAGTGGCGACGTTTTTCCCTTTGGGCAAACTCCAGGCACATTGATCCCTTTACTGCACCTGTGCATTCTGTTTTAGATTTTCTGGCTGAAGCTTTTCAGTCAGGATCTTCTTCATCAACAGTCAAAGTTCAATTGGCGGCTATTTCCAAATATCATGTTGGCTTGCAAGATCCTAACATTATGTCACATAGACTATGCAAAGCCTTTCTGAGAGGAGTCTTTCTCCTTAAGCCTCCAATAAAACATCCTCCTCCACAATGGGATCTGAATGTATTGTTAGCATCCTTGATTTTACCAGCCTTCGAACCGTCTGCTTCATGCTCCTTGAAGTTATTGACCTGGAAAACTATATTCTTACTGGCTGTCACTTCAGCAAGAAGGGTATCCGAGATTCAAGCTCTCTGCATCCGTTCCCCTTACTTGGTTTTTCACAAGGACAGGGTATCCTTGAGAACAAATCCATCTTTCCTCCCCAAAGTTGTTTCTCAAACTAATATTAATCAATCCATCGATCTACCAGTTTTTTTCCCGAATTATTCTGACAAAGCTGAACAAAAGCTTCATTTTTTGGATGTCCATCGTCAGCTCAGGTATTATTTGCATAGAACTAAACAATTCAGGAAATCAGACCAATTATTTGTCTCCTATGCAGAAAACAGGAAAGGTCTCCCTGTATCTAAAGTGACCTTATCCAGATGGTTATCTTCCACCATTTCTTACGTGTATTCGCTCAGAGGCAAGCAACTACCCTCTAAACCAAAGGCACACTCAACCAGGAGCCTATCCACTTCTACAGCCTTTCAGGATAGGCTACCAATTGATACCATTTGTGCAGCAGCTACTTGGGCCACTCCTCATACCTTTGTCTCCCATTACAAATTAGATTTGGCCTCCAGGGACAGAGCCAGTTTTGGTTCCACAGTTCTCAAGAGTCTGTTCCATTGAGCCACCTGGGATACAGGTGCTAGGACGGTCCCATCCAGCAAGAATGAAGGAGATTGACAACTTAACATTTAGAAGTTATGTACCTACCATAACGTTCCATGTTAGTTGTCTTCTCTCGCCTTCTTTCTTGCGTCCCTCCCTCCTTCCCCCTGGCCTGGACAGATCTTGAAGGGTTTCTCTTTCTCAGGTTTTCTCTCCTGAGTCTTCAATAGAAGAGTCTATTTGTTAAGAACTTGTTTTCCTAGTTCTACTAGGTTAGTCTTTCTTTTAGCAGGGTATTATAGCTACCAAACGAGATCTGAGGTAGTCCCGCCTTGCATCATGGGATATAGGGTTGCCTTGAGCTGGTAAAAGGAGTTCTCAAGCTAAGCAAGTGCCGAGTCGGAGCCGAGGATCGGCTCGGAACCCATCCAGCAAGAAAGAAGGCGAGAAAAGACAACTAACATGGAACGTTATGGTAGGTACATAACTTCTAATTCTGTAACACTGCTGCCAGTCTATCATGCAACAAAGATACACAAATTGTGATGTGCAGTCATGACACATGCCAGGATACAGTGCCTTTTGTGGTGTGATGTAGCACAGGTATCATCACATGCACAGGTTGTGGTGTGGGGGTGCCGTAGGCCTAGGCTGTGCCAAACAGTTGACAGCATGTGTGTGTGTGAGTCAGGAGGGACGCAGGTCAGATGGGCCATGGAGAGTTGCCGTGTGTGTCTGTAGGTGACCTGCATGTGACAGTGGTGTATGAGTGTACGCGTACACACAGTCAAGCCCAGTGGTAGCCCTACATGTGTGCATGTTGGACAGCTGTGGACCGTGCATGGTAGAGTGGACAGTTCACCATCTCTTGGCATGAACATGGGAACTGGCTCTGCCAGGAGTAGCACTGGCACCACCATGCACGAGGTCAGATGTGGTGCTAGTACCTGACAGTTACTGCAAAGTGCTGGGGCTGTGTCCCTCACAGGACTGCCCAGGACCACATGCCCATGGCCTGACATGCCATGGTGTGGACAGTACACGTTACTCTGTAGTGCTGGTGGTACTGCCACTATGGTAGTATGACTGTGCATGACCACATTGACTCTCAGCAGATGGTGTTGCTTATCTATGTCTATGTGTCCGACACCCAACTTCAACCAGATGTTCCAGCACAGACAATGTGTGGTCCAAGACAGACACTGTCTAAGCCCACCATATATCCAATGCATCAGTGAATCAATACAGGGTGTCCCCAATGCTGTGGAAGCAGTCATGGATGTCAGACTGTTCTGCGTCCATAACCCTAATCCATCTGGTGTTACATTCAGAACATGCCTGTGCCTCCATGATGGGCTGAATCATGGTCCGGGTGACCCATGATGTGACACCTGCAACAGGTGGAGGATGGAAAGCAGTCCTCCTGTGAGCACTCCTGTAAATCTGCCTGTGTGGGACCTCGCCAAATCTCTGGCTTTTGCCAATGTCTACACTCACTGATGCCATAGTTGCCACACTGTCCTGTTGAATGTCACCACCCTCTGACTGTCCAATATCTGTGGCCTCTGGGGACTGGGTGTGTGTGGGCATACTGACTGTGTACAGTGACAATGGGGGCAGAAGAGGGATGTCAACCTCTGGGACAGATTCAGCCCCTGAGAACACCAACTGTGCCTCACTATGGCCACTATCATTATCAGAGTCTGATGAGACACTGACATCAGGTTGTAAGGGGGACAGACTCCAACCCCCAGTTCACCTGCGAAAACCAAGACAAAAGCAATACATTACTACCTGCACTTTTATGTATGGTAATTCACACACACTCATACAAATGAGGATCCACAACTGCATTACCAGTCTCAGATCTTCTCATCGCCACTCCCATGCACAACAGATAACTTCACACCAACATACACAGACAAGTCACGCCCTTTATAACATGCCCTTCAGCCACATCCAGGTAAAGTTGCCAGTAGAATCTGCCAGTAATGCATGGAATATGACACTATACTTAGATAGAACTGCACATAAAATCCAGTACACCTGTCTTGAGAATGACATGCCAGTGCTAGTATCACTGCCTCAGGTATGCAGCCTCTCCCTTTTGTGTTTGAACAGGCATCTTGGAGTAATTGCCTCATGTATACCAGGCTGTGTAGCCACTCATAACTATAAGTGCAGATGTGTCGATGTTCATTCAAATACACACCTGTGACTAACCAGTCTATGAATTTCCAGGGATCTAAACCTTGTCATCACAATGAAAAAAACATGCTGGAGGGATAGGTTCCTGGCTCAGAGACTCGCCAGACTCTGGAATAGACTGCCCATACATGTCAACCAGAGCACCTCTTTGGCCCTCTTCTAAAGGAATCTTGACGATTGGAAAGGAGCTAGGAAATTCACCCTGGGGATCACATCAGTCACCGTACTAGAAAGGGGTCCAAGGAAGTAAATATTCTGGGAAGAAATAGCCAGGGAATTGTTATAGATAGGCTTGTATAGGCCCTAGGGCTGATAGTCTAGTACCAACCTATGAACCTATGAAGCTATGAATCATAGTTAACTGTTCTAGAATGGAACATACAAGTATTCTACTCTGGCTAAATACAACATTTCTACATAGGGCAATATGACAGCCCTTAATTTCCACAGGGTATATATGATCCATAAAAACAGTATCACACTTACCAGGTACAGGACCATGGACTTGGCAACACCTGACAGACCTATAAAAAAATGAAGGAGAGGTATTGTCAGCATCACCAAAGGTTGCAGCACTACAAGGTAATATGTGCATATATCCACATGTACAGTAGCTACTGTGATACTGGCCATATTGCTGACATTTAACAAACTGAGCTACAGTGTTATACTCGACTGCAGCGACAGTAGAACACACATGCATAAAATACAAGCATAATACATATAGTAGGTACGATATATATCAGTATAAATAATGCTGGTGTACACACTTTATTGTTAGTGGGTTGAAGTATCTGTGAAGTCAACAAACAATATCAGTTCATGTACCATATACCTTGATTACCTGATGTTTGTGGATGACAGAGCATTATGTGAACAATATTGGCCTAGAGACAGCCTTGAATGGTACTTTATGAGTTAAACAAAACAATTGTCAGCCATTAGGTTTGCATTTCTACAGCTATTATAGTTTTATACTTGACTGCAGCATCTTACTTTACAGCCGGAATACATACAGCTCTACTGCAATAGTTACAACAACACAGTCCTGATATACACCATTTTCTTTGGTGGTATTGGTATTGTTTCATGTTTTAATTACAGAACAGTTGGCATTATTTATTTCTTGCATTAAAGCTCTAATTCCACATTTATTGCACTACAGACTTTATTGTATATACTTCAATGCAGTTACGGTACTGTGTCATGTGTTTATTGCACAACAGTTATTATTCATTTCTTGCAGTACAGCTCTAATTCCAAATATATTACACCACAGTCTATATTGTCTATACTTTAATGCAGTTAGTGGTATTGTCATCATCATCATCATCAGCCCCCTTTTTCCCATTTTATTTCTACATGGGGTAGGGGTATCATGTTAACTGTCGCCAACTCTCTCGATTCAGTGCCGCATGCCTGACACTCATGCCTGACTGTCACAGATCTTCTTTCACACAATCCATCCAACTTTTTGTTGGACACCCTTGCTTCCTCTTACCTTCTTCCTGTCTGTCCCAAATCTTCCTCACCAGATTGTCTTCTGCTTCTCTGCATGTGTCCAAACCACTGTAATCTGTTCTCTTTGATCTTTTCTGTAATTGGAGCTACTTTGGCTTCTGCTCTTATGTCTTCATTTCTTTATCTGTCCCACAGTGTTCATCCTACCACCCTTCTCTGGCACTTCATTTCCATCACTTCTAGCTTCTTCAACTGTTCTGCCTTTACTGCCCAGATTTCTTTACCATACAGTACTACTGGTCACACCACTGTCTTGCACATCTTACTTTTCAGCTTCTTTGGCATTCTTCTGTCATAGTCTACACCTTGCACTCTATTCCAGTTGACTGCAGCCCCTCTGATTCTAGCTTTGACCTCTTCATTCAAACTTTTCTTCTCCTCAGCCACCCTCCCAGATACTTGAAGCTGTTTACCTGTTCTACTATCTTTCCTTTTATCTCTATTCTCAGCTTCTCCTGATTTCCCCAGTTTGCTGCCATTACCATTGTCTTATTTGTGCTTACTTTTATCCCACTTGCCTTAAGTTTTGCATTCCATTCTCCTATACTTTGCAGAAGTTCTTGCTCAGAGTCTGCCTGTAATGCCACGTCATCTGCATATAGCAACTTTGTTGATCTGTCCCCTCTGACCTGTGTGCTAATGTAGTCCATCACCAGTATGAACAACAGTGGGCTTAGACCTGAACCTTGGTGTATCCCCACTCCCACTGGGAACCCCTCTGTGAGGCCAAACACTGTTTGTACTTGAGTCATTGGGTCCTTGTACATAGTCTGCACTAATTCTATCAATGTTTCTGGGACTTCAAACCACCACAGTACTGCCCAAATCAGTTTTCTTCATACCTTTCCATATGCCAAGTCTAGCAATGCCCACCTGGACTCCCTCCTCATCTCTAACTTCTTCACAAGTATCTGTCTCATTGCAAACATCGGGTCAATTGTACTACTTTCTGATCTGAATCCGAACTGGTATTGTATCATGTTTTTATTGCAGAACAGTTGGCATTATTAATTTCTTGCAATACAGCTCTAATTCCACATTTATTCCACAACAGACTTTACTGTATATACTTTCCTGCAGTTAATGCTTTACCCTTTCTTGCTTATTTTACTACAGTTAGCATAATATATCCATACTCACTACACTCATGGAGCAAGCTGGCGAGGAGCCCAGCATGCAACTAGACATTGTGAGCCCTCTCTTCTGCAGCTGTTGGGAGAGAAGTACACCATTATGCATACCAGTTTTGCAGACATTAAGATTAGATATTGGTGAAACAGAGATAAAATTACTTACATAATTGTGGGGCATTCCCTACCTGAGCTTTTTGGACCCAGGTGTCCAAGAGTTCCCCCTTTCTTTGTTTCAGGTTATCATGGTGGTGACAACACTGCTCACCTGTGTGGATGATGCCAATAACTCTGGTGAATTCTCTGGCCAGCCAGTCTCAGGCCTCTACCTTACACTCTGGGCCCTGGAAAACTCCCTGAAGCAGCTGTTTTTTATGATTTTTAAATTGGAGTCCAACCATGACCCTGGACTCCAGAATGCCCCAACACTGTGCCTGAAAATGCAAACCTTCACCAACACCAGGCATAGCACCCATCAGAAGAAGACCTTCAATGGATTCTGCTGTATTCCCGTCTGCTGGGCTTAATATAGTCTGTTTTCCTGCCTTTACACGTCATTCAGTGGCATTCAAAAAAGCACTGCATCACTTAGTACCACACAAATCAGTGCAGCTGAGCTGAGTAGCATGAAAACTCGCAGAACCATAGTCTTAGCAGAGTTTAGCAGTGCACAAATCAGTCAAGCAGAGCTGAGCAGTGCATAAACATTGGCAGCCATTATCATGTTTATGTGGTTTTTAGCAGGTCTTAGCAAGGGTCAGCAGTGCTTAGCAGAGTGCAGCGGAGCTATATATTAAATTAGTCTGCAAAATGTGTATATTAAAATTAACTACTAATTTCCTTTCCATATGAAGCCATCACTCTACACATTTAGCTATGTAGATATTAAGAAATCTGCTATACCTTCACATATACCATTGAATTATGTATAAGCAGTGCTGAGCTCCATGCTGTGCCATGCAGACATTCTTGGCTACACTTAAACATCACATTTAAATAAGTAATTAATGACATCTGGTTTCTATTTTTAGATTTCTGGCAGGTGTCTGCTATCTTATCTCTGGGCACCACTTAGCATTGCTGTGCTCCACTCTGTGCTGTGCAAAGATGCTTTTATTTAAAAAAAAAAAATTAAATAATAATAAAACACTACCACAGTGCAGGGAGTCTCTTACTCCTCTGCAGACACGATTATCACTACACTACTCCCTGTACTGATTTAATAACCGTGTTCCTCGGCTGTCCTCCGGCAATGTACCATCATTAATATGCATGGCGCGCTGATGATGGAGAACCATGTACACAGACACGTTAATATTCTGTATAGGATCTACACTGTGCCTACACAGATTTTATTAAATCCTGTGGTTAGTCTATACGTTAAAAGGCATTGGGGAAGGTCTTGTGCAGTTTTGTTAGGTGTTTTATTAACAAAGACATACTATAGATACATGATGCAGATTAGAAACATTACAAAACAGGTTAAAGGGTTTGGTGTGCATATTAAGGCCAGTTTGGGGACTTATTTATGTTATTCTTTACGTGTGTGCAAATTTCATATGGTTGAGACCATAAGATTAAAGTTTTGAAACTTCAAAATGTAAATAAAAAAAAAAATAAATAAAAACAAAAAAATCATTTTTTTATGTTTTTGCAGGGGGGCAAGCCCTCCCTGCATAACCCCTACTAATTAAGTACACCAACTCCGAGATCGCACTACAGTGAAGACAATGGTAAATATACCATTCTGCACTGTTTGGCGATCTCCATTTAAATGGTTTCAAATTTCAGAACTTCAATCTTATGGTCTCAACCATAAGAAATTTGAAATTTTGAAACTTACCCATATACATATATATGTATGTATGTATGTGTGTGCATGTGTGTATGTGTGTGTGTGTGTGTGTGTGTGTGTGTGTGTATATATATATATATATATATATATATATATATATATATATATATATACACACACACACACATACACACACACACTAGCATGGCATAACATGACATAATAAGAGACAGCTGCTGATTATTCTTTACATATATATATATATATATATATATATATATATATATGTATGTGTGTGTGTGTGTGTGTGTGTGTGTGTGTGTGTGTGTGTGTGTGTGTGTATATATACACAGGCAAACTGCACATAGCATGACATAGTAACAGACAGATGCTGATTAAGTATGCATACCCCTTCAGAATTGAGGGCAGGCTGGTAGTAGCAGTGTATCTAGATAGAGGGAGGGGAGGCTGAAAATGTGCCTGTCAGTCAAATTAATACATTGGCTGCAACTGAGAAAAAATAAATAAAAGAAACTGCGATAACTACAACATATTTGGGCTCCTGTTAGCAGATGGATGGTTATAGCTAAGACAGTAAGGAGGCTGGACTGCAGAGAAAAAAGTAAACAAGCAAGAACATTTTTGTTTTTTGTCTAATTAAAGAAATGTCTAACTCATACAGATAGCTAAACTAGCAACAGACATCTTGTATTGAATACTATAGAATGACTGGCCATTAATATTCAAAAATAAGCATGCTGATTGGTCAGCCCAATCAGTGTGCCCGTTGTAAATCCGAGCATATATACATGGAAAAAGGTCTGGTCACTTGGACTTTTTTCCATTAATATATGCAACAAAAAATTTACTTTTATTTCATTTTTTAATAAGCTGACAAAATTGGAGACTAAAATGAACAACAGGATGGCACAGAGAAAAATAAAAGAATAATCAGGTACATTATATAAACTTAAAGAAACATGCCTGACTATCCTTTAATGTCCTCTGTCCCGTCCCTCCTGGTTTGTTTGTTTCTTTTTTTTTTTTTAGTTTAAAAAAAAAAAAGCAACAGCGATACTCCTTTCTCTGTTGTTTCTTCACACAGCACTGGTGTGCAGCAAAAGCATAGGAATGCAAGTCCCATACGCATGCGCAGTGCATCATCAATGCTCCAGGATATCAAAGGAAAAGCGGAAGACCACCACGGCACCATTATACAAACACATTATTTAAGAAAAGTAAGTAATTTTTTTCTTAAATAATATCATTGTATAATAGCAATAACTGAATCCATGGTGTGGTATATTATAGCAATAACCCATGCCTGGGTGTGGGTAATGCTGGATTTACCCATGGTTGGTGTAGTTTGGTCATGAGGGCGAAGCCCGAGTGGCCAAACAAAGCCAACTGTGGGTAAATCCAGCATTACCCACACCCAGAAGTGGGTTATTGCTATTATACAATGACATTATTTAAGAAAAAAAAAATTACTTTTCTTAAATAATGGCATTGTATATGCCTCCTTGCTGCCCTTCTGCAGCTGTCTGGTATTCTGCTGCAGTTCTGATGTACTGCGCATGCATATGCCTACGCAGTACATCAGAGCTGTGGGCAAAAGCAATGGAGAAAGCAAGATCTCCGTTGCTTTTTACAAACTGTTTTGCTATGTTAAATGGGTTTAACATAGCGGAGTCTAAGTTGCTTTTTTTAACATAGCGAGACAGTTTTGAAAAAAGCAATGGAGAAAACAAGATCTCCGTTGCTTTTTACAAACTCTCTCGCTATGTTAAAGGAGAATCTCCGTTGCTTTTTTTAAAGCTGTCTCGCTATGTTAAACCCATTTGACATAGCAAAACAGTTTGTAAAAAGCAACGGAGACCAATCAGCATGCACATTTTTGAATATTAATGGGGGGTCGTTGTATAATGAAGATTTACCCACAATTGCATTTGTTTAATCACTCAGCCTTTGCCCTTGTGATTAAACCACACCAACCTTGGGTAAATCTTCAATATACCTCACCGACATAATCAGTTATTGCTATATAAATTGACCCAAAAAAGATGTGACCTTAGGGTTGCCATATTTAGTTAGTGGTTAAGACTGGGACAGAAACATCATGGTAAATATGGTTTCATATTTTCAAATTGCTGTACTGCCAGTTGCCAATATGTTTATTGCAGTTAGTGTTATGTATTCATGTCACACATGTATGTTTTAATAACTGTAGCTGCATTATCCTGATGAACTTACAGTAACTGCACCCAGAGGCAAAGTAAAATCTTTCTTTACATTAATAGACCAATGGAAATTGAGCTAGACTTACAAAATCTAGTCTTGCCACTTGCTTTTTCCTGCTGAATTGGTAAAATTGGTGACAAACTGCAGATATTAATATAGTCTGATTTTTGTGGTTTTTCTTTCCTAAAGCTATTTCACTTTTTCTGTTTCCTTTGATGAACTATAGGAATGGCATGGTAGTAGCCCCTGTTGCTGACATACTTTGTATGTAGAAAATTGGTTTCTCCATGGTCTGTTCTATGGATTTACTGAAGGAAATGCAATAAATATTACACAGAAATTAGCTGGACCCTTCTTTGATTTCAGAAAGTGGCCATAGGAGAAGAAATGAGGGGAATGGAAACAGTTTTGTTCTTGTTGTGACTTAAGTCAAAATTCTGTTGATGCATCAAACAAATATGTCAATAACTACATCACAATTATGACAAAGTGAAATGAAACAATTCCATTAAAATAAGATGGGTGATTACTGAGCAGTTCAGAAGGTGAAACAATGCCTTAAATGCAGGATGGGAATCTTAAGGCTAAATAAGCATGAAGGTTGATTTACTGAGGAGAAAGTAAGTTTTGATGGCTCTAGGTAGGCACTACAGACTATGGGATGCTACAGTTTATTCAAAGTGTAAACAAATACCTAACACTTCTAGTATAAGAGTTTACCTCTGTATTAAGTGCAACATTAGCTTTCTCTGAAGGTGGGATTGTATCCCAATATTTTTTACAGACAGAGGAGATATACAAGCAAAAACAAAAAATGTGCTGATCAGTATCACACCTGGGAATGAAAATGCAACGTGAAAGCGTGGAAGTAAAAAAACAGAACAAAGAGAAGTGAAACAGATTCCATGACTGGCTTACTGATATTTGAACAATGCTAAAAAGAAGTAATAAAAGAGGAGTGATGAAACAGTATAGCATGTGTCACCTAAAGAACAGATGAAAAAGAATAAAAGATGTTAGTCCTTTAGAAAGGCCTCTGATAATACTCCATCTTAATTACTACACTCATTTCTAGAGATGCAGTATACGCAAAAATAGAATGGGAACAGTTAACATAGCAGGCCAGAAATGTGCGGGCACACCATTTGTCTTATGAAGGCAAACAAGAACACTAATCTTTATATTGACAAGGAAAAGTAGGAGTGGATGACATGATAAATATTCTAGGTACCTAAAGAGAATGTGCTCAAGTTGGCATTTTAGAGAAACAGAGATGTACACGGCCAGAGTGAAACAATTTGTAAGTAATTGATCACAGAATGAGATTAGTTCAAGCAATACACTTTTCATTGACAGAACAGAAGCTACAGGGACCAGCCATTACTAAGATATTTTGGGCACAAAACTGGTAAAGAAATTTTGAATTAACTAGACTGACTTAATTCTTTTCCAAGGCATAAAGAAGTTAATTGTTGCCAGGAACTTATTTTTCCTTGTGGGATCTAGAACTATAAGTTTCCTACTTGGAATTCCCTGCTCTGGGCATTTTGGTTTTATAACCTGCTTCTGAATAGCTTGTGCCCTTTCCATGTTGTTGTGCCTTTTCTAGAATAACATTCTAATTCAGGTCAGAGCTGGAGTGGTGGTTTTCATGAATATAGCTGAGTTACAGTGTGTGGTGTGGAAATCTGAGAGTTCATAAATTAAACAAGAGTACATAAAGGTTCAGGTGTACTTCACATTTTTTATTGTTCAAGTAGAAAGCAGTAACTAAGCACACAGTGAATTATTATAACTTTAAAGGGACAACTACTTGCATTTCATTTAATGTTTTGCTGTAGTCATGAATAGCTACATTATAACAACAAAGAAAAAAAATAAAATACACATTAAAAGTACTGGTTCACTCTGGAGTTTACAAGTTTACATGTGTTCAGCATCAGTCATTTTGATAACCTGGATTCACAGCATCATTTAATATTTCAAAGACTTTGTTTTTTCTTGGAATGTTTATTTGGTATGCACATAAATATGCTTTTCACCTTTTATTTTTTAAGTATGTTAGCAAATTATCCATCACATTTATCCTGGCCAGATAGCAGAGACCATATGAAGGCATTAAAC
Source organism: Protopterus annectens (assembly GCF_019279795.1). NCBI lineage: Eukaryota > Metazoa > Chordata > Ceratodontiformes > Protopteridae > Protopterus > Protopterus annectens. The sequence continues at coordinate 1,353,393,831 of NC_056744.1, read as the reverse complement.
AGGTACATTAGGGAACTTTTATGGTGGGAAAAACAAGGAAGAATGATGACATGAATGTGCCAAATGCTTTATTCATATAGAAAGCATTTTATCTGTTTAAGTTTAAAAATAATTTTATATGAGCAAATAGGCTAACAATTCGTCTCAGTTTTTCTCGTCTTTCTTAGTGACTTTTCTTTACACAGACTTTAGAGTTTTACCAGGTTAAACTGCTGCAACTTAATACAGGCACTGGTTCATCCCTGCTCCGCTTGCCCTCGCTTCATTTGGGCTTGCTTCGCACCCCACCCTGCCCCTAAATTTATTGGTAAGAGACCACACCCCACGTTTTTTAAACCAATCAGTAACAACTTGTCACTCAACAGCACCGCCCTCAACCTGATACCACCAGTCCTCCAACTCTACTATTCCTTTTGCCTAAGTTTCAACTCTCATTCAGTAGGTATGCTATCACCCAATATAGTCTTATTAACTCTACTTCTACCCCTTTTACTCATCCCATATCACCTAACCGCCTACGAATATCAGGATTACCCAGGTTTCCACTACCCTAAATTCCAAACATCCATCCCATCTACAACAGATAATAATGCACCCTTACTCACTTCCCTCATGCTTACCTCCTTAACCCCTAAATACTACCATCTTACTAGACCTAGTTACATTAGTCATAAAACTAGACACTATTACAAAACTTTATTCAAAATCTTAAAAACTCATACTCAGGATACACTACAACCTTACAAAGGATGACGACATCCACCCAAACCCTGGTCTATCCCCACCTGTTGGCCCTAATCCCCCTACTATATCCAAAACCACCATAGCTCCAACAAATAGACCTCCTAACTCACTGCTGGCCTGCCATCTAAACATTAGGAGCATAAATAACAAAACTCAGCACCTGCATGCCCTCTTAGCTGTTCATTCCCCAGATATATCATGCCTAACAGAAACGTGGCTAAAGCCTGCCACCAAGGACCATGAGATTCTGCCACCAGGGTATAGTATGTTTTGACTAGTACCACCAGAAAGGGTGGTGGGGTAGCCATACTTTACAAGTCTACCCTATCTGTCAGCATAGATACCCTACAACCACCCCAGTTCAAAAATGCTGAAATTCCTATCTCAAAACTGCAAATTAACAAAAACAAAAATGTAAACATTGTGTCTACATTCCCCCATGGAGGATCACAGAAACCTTAGAAGACTTCTTATATTGGTTATCCAATAACTACCTCCAAGAAACATTTGTTCTTGGGGATTTCAACATTGACTGGAACACTTGCTCTTGTGAAACCCCCACAATCCACATAAACCTCTATGTATTTACTCAAATCATAACCTCCCCCACCAAAACAGGAAAACCCAGTAACAAGGAAAGTACCCTAGACTGGATACTTGTCAATACCCATCTTCAATCTTATAAATCAGGCACTTTGCCTGATGACTTAGTGACCACTGTCTCACCTATATAATCGAGCTCAAAGTAGACTGCTCCTACCAACTCACCTATAGAACATTAAGAAACAACAATATTTTTATTCTCACCAAGTTTCAAAATGAACTTAAGGCATGCAACTGGTCAGTACTAAAATGTCTCCCCTTAGATGAAGTGGTAGCATACTTTAACACCAAATTCCTTGCTATTCTTAACTCCCATGCTCCCAGCTCCTCTATTAGAACCAAATTTAATAGTGCACCATGGCTTTCTAAAGATACCAAAACCAAAATTTCACTCAGAAACAAAGCATGGACCACCTACCGAAAAACCAAAGCCCCACTTGATCAGCTAAGATTCAGACAGCTAAGGAATGACATCAAAAAATCCATAACCTTAGACAAAAAGAACCACTACTACCATCTACTGCAAAAACACCAAAACAAACCTCAAAAATTCTGGGCAGGAATAAACAAACTAATCTACCCAGGCCAAACCGCCACTCCACCCCCCCCTCAGCTTCCCAACAAAACCCCCCAGTACACATTGCTAATAACTTCAACAGCTTCTTCACAGAGACTACCCAGTCTCTAGCCAGCCAACTCTCTCCAAATGGCTCTAATTCTAATGTAGCCACATACTTTACCTTCCAACCTGTTCCTACTCGACTTACTCATGCCCTACTTAAGAAACTAAGACCCCCAACTCTGGCTGCCGACCTCCTCCCAGCCGACTATCTGCAAAAGGCTGCTGACACCATAGCATACACCATCTCAATCATGATCAACAGAGCTATATCTGAAGCTACTGTACCCACTATATGGAAAATCTCCCATGTCATACCTCTCCATAAAGGAGGCAGTTCCACTGAACTGTCAAACTTTAGACCCATAGCTATTCTGTCACCTCTAGCTAAAATTATGAAGTGTGTACACATACAGCTCATGCACTGCCTTACACAGAACAAGCTGTTGTCCAACTTTCAGCATGGCTTTAAGCCACACCACAGTGCTACTTCTGCCCTCCTCTCTTTCTCTAACGTCATTAATCACACCCGCAATAATAACAAATTATTCTCAGCACTCTTTCTAGATCTATCCATGGCTTTTGACATGGTTGACCACAAAATGCTTATAAATACCTTGAAGGCCTTCTCGTTAAACAACCATGCACCCCAATGGTTTCAGTCCTACCTGCAGGGCAGGCAACAGGCAGTCCTATGGCAGGACAAGCTATCATCTCACCTACCCATCACATTAGGAGTCCCTCAGGGCGGGCTCGATACTAGGACCCCTTCTTTTCTCCATCTTTATCAATGACCTTCATTCAGTCATCCCAGATGCTACTTGCATTCAATATGCAGATGACTCCACCTTGATTTGTTCTGACACCTCACCAGCTACTTTATTGACGTTAATCCAAAATACCTTCAATACAGTGGATAAATGGCTCTCCAATCAACATCCAATCCTAAACCCCAACAAAACTAGGTTGCTCCTCTTCTCCCCCACATGCAGGACCCCCCCGCCATCCTTCAACATAACTGCTAACAATGGCACTATCATCTCCCCAGAAGCTCAAACTAAATTACTGGGTGTCATAGTTGACAACAACCTGAAGTTTGATGCACATACTAATCAAACTATCAAAACCATTAATAAAAAACTTGGCTCTCTTTACAGAATCAAACCTTTCCTTACCCCACTTGCTAGAACTGCAATTGCCCGTTCCCATCTGCTATCAACTCTTCTCTACACCTCGCCTCTATTCTCCAACTTAAACAAAACAGATCTTAATAAACTATCATCCTGCTATAACCATATTGCCAGATTTGCTACTGGCTCTGCCTACTGGACACACCACTGTCACAACCTAAATCGCCTAGGATGGCTTGAACTGCCAAGCCTACTGCAGTTCAACCAGCTAATAGTGGCACATAAAGTCCTTTACCAACCAGAATATACACCTGTACTAAAAAATATTATCAGCCCCTACACCAGCACCCAGCCACAGCAATCATCCACTAGACTCCTAGTTCAAACATACAAATCCAACTACTCAGCTGGGGACTCTCTGTTTGCCAACTCTGTTGGAAAAATATGGAACAGGCTCCCAGCTGACTTGACCCTAGAACCCTCACTAACTCAATTCAAAAACAAACTGAAGAAATACTTCAAAATTCATTGGTTATGTCCTTGCACTAACCACAACTAGTGACCTCTCTATTACTTAGGTGCCTTACCTTCAACTACTTCTAACTTTTTTCTACTACACCATTTCAGAAAGGGTCAATTGTATAACTGCTGCTCAGTGTGTCTTAAACCTGAATGTAATGTTATGTATGTTTAACTTTGAAAATAATGTTATGTTTTGTAAAATGTTTTATAATAAGTTAGTACTATATGTGCTAAATGCTGGTATTGTTTATGACTGTAATCTGCTTGAAACTAGCATTTACTAGATGTTCTATGTGAATTATTATCTTGGAGTTTTTCTCCCTGGGCCTCCGCTGAAAGTTAGACTATCCTGGTCAGCAAATGTAAAATAAAATAAATAAATAAACTGTTCTACCAAGCCATCTCTTTGTCATGTTGTGTTTGGTGGAGTGGTAAATAGAGGTTCCTAATTGTTTCACCTGAAAGATCTGGTGAAGGTGCCTCATGATTACTGACAAGAAAGCAGTGCCATGTTCCATCAGAATCTACTTGGGTATGCCAATCCAGGAAAACAGCTGCTTTTTTTTTTTTGCAATCACTTTGGAACTGGCTTTCCTCTGGGGAAATATAGTGAGGACACCTATTGGCATAATCTAAGATCACTAATATATCATGTAAACCCTTGCTTTCTCTACAAAGTCTATGGCAATTATTTTAAATGGCACCTCAATTACTTGCATTGGAGTTAAAGGACATTTAAATCCTAGGTTCTGAGCTAAGTTCTAACATTCAGAATAGCTTGCATGATAGTTATCAATCTCTTTAATAACACCCGGCCAATAGAACCTGGACAGTACATTTGCTTTGGACATGTCCATACCTAGGTGGCCTCAAGTACATGGCCATGGGCAGTTTTCATAATTATTGTTCTAAATGGTTTGGGCACTAAAACTGTTGGGTAATTTCTTCTCTCTCTTTTGCTGCCATATAGAGCAAGACATTTTGGAGTTCAAAGTGCACATAGGCTGGTGGTGACCCATAGGGATATCCTTCAAAATACCCTAGGTAGAGTCTTCATGGCTCCATCTGGTGTCTCATCCTCATACTGGTATCTATAAGTTCAAATGATTTACTTGCATCTCAAACTAGTTGGGAATCCACCTCTTCTAAAGCAAGCACAGGAGTGTCTATGTCCCACTAAAGTTTGAGGAAAGGCAACTCACTTCAGTACTTCATAGGATTCACCATAACTTTTTGTTGAATTAAACTCACCTACATTGTTTGAAGGTTTTTTCTTTCCATGATCTATTAATGTAACTTTACCCCCATCTTTGTGTTTGCAGGGTTCCTTCCTTTCCCCAACTTTTTCTTGTAACTTCCACCTGGGTTTGGGTTCCTGGAACTTAGTCCTAGTTAAATTACCTTTCCCTGTCTTTTCCCGAGTTTTCACTCTTTGAGGATATGGGTTCCTCTGTCTCTTGAGACATGTCACTCCACTTCTTAGTCCTCTCCGGGGCCTCCACTATGACACAGGGTTTCATATGGCTTCTGGGAATACCAGTCTCTAGTGGGACTAGCTGTGTTATATAAAACAGTGGAATGTCTTGTTTCCACCTCTATGACAGGAGCAATGCTGGATCACTCTGAACTTATTCTTTTTTTTTCTTTTAGTGCTGTTTAGTTTTCTTCTGTCTGTTCTCAGCTCCTTTCACTGATCTCACTAAATACCTGCATAACTTCTCACTGCACTTGTAGTACATTCCCATTTTTATAACATTTTTTGAATATGTTTTAATATATATATTTAATGAATATTATAATATTGTATTAATATTATAATATTTTAATATTTAATATATATTGTTTTTATAAATGACCCACCAGTCATTAATGATGTTATTTCCATTAAGCCTATGTTATACATCAACGCTGCCAAAGTATAATTATTTTATCTGACTGTGTTTTATCTGGCTACATTTGCGTGATTTTTTTTAACATTTGTAACTGATTTTAACATTTTGATATTTATTAAATGTATCGATTAGTATTTTTAATGTTAAGGCTTTTATTGTGATGTTTTTTGGTATGTATACCACTTTTATAAGTTTACCCACGGTGGTGGTGCTGTGGTAGCGTTGTCGCTTCACAGTAAGACGCTGTCTGGTTCGATTTTCAGCTAGAGCATCTTCTGCATAGAGACATGTGTGAATGGGCATACCTTCATTGAAGGTTGTGCGTCAGGGCTGGTAACTCGGCATATAAAATCAACTACCAATCATTAGCGGACCGGAGTTCCGCTGTGGTGACCCCTAACCGGGAAAAGCCGAAAGACACAACAACCACTTTTATAAGTTTGCAAGTTTCTTTTAGTGTGTCTACCTTTAAATGCTTAGAGTTTTGGTGCCCTTTAGGCTATTTTTTTACCAATATGTCAATATGTCAACACTTTACTTTAAATCAGATTTTTATTCACACTCAGTACAGGTATTTAAATTAATTCAACAATCATAAAAACAAAGGTAATTGTAATGTTATTTTTCACAGCTATTGCTAGGATTATTGCCTGTGTGATGTTGCAGGAAAACTTGATCACATCTCAATTGCCCACAAACATAACTGATTTCAGTTATTGAAAGCGTTGAGTCAACAAAACCACACTATTCCACAAATAACACAACCGCTGACTGTTATGTATACTCAAAAAGGTGACAAATCCAAAACGATGTGAATAAAATGCCCTTTATTGCATCCAAAAATGGTTAAGCGCTTTCACCCACCAAATGTGGGCTTCATCAGAACCACTCACAAATTCCTACAACAGTTTAAATACTAATTTTGGCGCCAAATGACCGCTTAAAAAGTCAAGCATTTAAAGAGATACACTACATAAACTCCATAAAAAGCTGGGATACGACAGCTTAAGACATACATCCATAATTAATAAAATATGAAAGGAACACATGAAATACACTTATAATAAAGTATATGCTAAAATTGTTGCAATCCAACTAAATATTCAATAAAATAAAATCTTCTTCTTCTTTCGGCTGCTCCTGTTTGGAGTCACCACAGCAGATCAACTGTTTCCATTTCTTCCTGTCCTCTGCAACTTGCTCTGTCACACCAACCACCTGCATGTCCTCTCTCACCACATACATAAACCTTATCTTAGGCCTCCCTCTTTTCCTGTTACCTGGCAGCTTCATCCTTAGCATCTTTTTCCCAATATACTCTGCATCACTCCTCAGCACATGTCCAAACCAATGTAATCTTGCCTCTCTGGCTTTGTCTCCAAACCTTCCAACATGGGCTGAGCCTTTAATATACTTATTTTAAATCCTGTCCATCCTCATCACACCCACTGCAAATCTTAACATCTTCAACTCTGCCACGTCAAGCTCTGACTCCTGCCTTTTTGTCAATGCCACTGTCTCCAACCCATATAAATTAACAAAACAATTAATTATTCAATGAAATGACAAAACAGTTAATGATGTGTGTACTACACATAATAGGAAGCTTTTGCACAAATCTACACCTGTGTGCGAATCATATATTAATAATATATCAAAAATAGATGTATATGTAAAACTAAAAATAAAAATACTGTAAAAATACGCAACAAGATGTACATATATTGTATAACTGTAATTTAACATACAGTTACATTTTGACTACTGTTGCTTTTTAACTAAAATGGGTTTAATAGATATGTGGTCGTTGAGACCAGACAATGTTGAAGCATCAGTAAAGAGTTGCCACCATACCTCTTTGTATACTAAAATAGCCTTGTAGTTGCCCCCCCCCCAGGTCAATTTTGATATTTCCCAAAATCGCAAACTTAAAAGAATGTGCGCCCCCACACTTTTCAATGTGCCTATATAGGGCATTATTTATATCCTTCTTTCTGATGCTATATAGGTGATCGTATATGCATTTTTTGAAGCACCTTTCATTCTTACCTATATAGCACCCAGAACAAATCAAACATTTAGCCATATAAACCACTAATTTGGAATTACAATTGCCCTGCCTAAATCTAATCCTAGTTTTGTCAATATTATCTAATGTTATTCTTTCCTCCTCAGTTATAAATGGGCATTGTTTGCAACAGCCACACTTAGTTGTGTATTTCTTCTTATTTTTATTGTCCATACCCCTTCCTTCATTTCCTTGTTCCAAACACATCTTTAAATCGCGACCCATTTTGTACACAAATACTGGCTTAGTTCCTACAGTGTCAATAATGTCCTGATCTGCCAGTAGTACATTCCAGTTGTTGGTTAAAATACTCTTAATTTTGCTAACATAGGGACCGTACTCAAGAATACATGCTTGATGGTAAGCATTAACTGTTACTTCATCTCGTCTAATGTGTATGGCATTAGCCTCCCTATGGTTAGCACCCGGTAATAGGGGATATTTGGAGCCTCATTCCTTGATGATATATTGTTTAACATCAGCCATCATGTTTTTAAAGTATCCCCTTTCGTTAAATACGCTGGAAATTAAGTTCAGTTCTTCTATCATATCTGTGTATGAGGAAGTCATCTGGGCTGCTCTTATGCATTGTCCCTTAAAGATGTTATACAATAATTTCCTTGGATGGTTACTGGAGTATTCTAAATACCCATTAGTGAAGGCATTGTTTCTATATATTCGGGATTTAAATCCCTTTTCTCCATTGGAAATAAATGTGTCCAAATACGCTATCCCTTCCCTACTGCTCAAATATGTGAATCTCAAGTAATCACTACTTTTATTCAGATAATCTAAAAAGATATCTAAACCAGCTGTACTGCTGTCCCACAGGATGTAAATATCATCCAAAAATCTGGAATAGTATCTAATGTGCTTGAAATGGATAATGTTAAACATGATAGACTCTTCCCAGTCCAACATAACCAGGTTGGCAAAAATGGGGACACAAGCTGCCCCCATCGCCACCCCCCTGGTTTGTCAGAAGAGTTTGCCTTCAAATAAATGTAGTTGTGATCCAGCACAATACTCATACATTCAAAAATTAGACACACCTTATCCCATTCTAAGTTGGCGTATTTCCTAATACTATTACAAAAGGCCTCCATTCCCTCCTGTCTAGGAATACACAAGAACAAGTCAATAACATCGATGGTTACGAATATTAACCCTTCTTTCCATGAGTCAATGGGAAAATTACCTAAAAATTCTCATGAGTCCTTCACCATAAGAGGACTTTTGCCATACATATGTTTCAACCACGTGTCAACTGCTACCCCTAAAGGGAATGTTTTAGAATGGCTGCCAGAAATGATGGGATGAAACAGGGGGTCACTGATGCTCTTGTGTATTTTAGGAACACCCACCAAAGTAGCTAATTTAGGGTGCTCAGCTTTCATAAAGTCGTATGTATCCTCTGTAATTCTATTGTCTATCAAAAATTCTTCAATATATAGATCTTTACGTTTATATGCAATATTAATTTCGTTGATGGATACTGTCTCATAATTTCCTGTTTGATGAAGAATCTCATACATTTTGGTGGTGTATTCAATAACATCAAAAATGACCACTTCCACCCCCTTATCTGGCTTGATAACACGAATGTTTGAATCTTCCTTAAGATCCTTTAGTATTTTCAGCTCATCACCACTCAAATTACTACCACATTTACTCGCTCTTAACTTATTTTGAAGTTTATAAATCTCCCTTGTAACCAGTTTCTCATAAACAGCTACACTAGGATAAATAGGGGGGGGGGTGTATGTGCTTTTATTCTTAAGCATACTGCTAGATGCGCATCTACTAGCATTATGGTCACTGTCCTTAAATAAAATGGCCAAGTTGATTTTCCTCAAAAAAAGTCTGATCTCACTAAGACAATCAACCAAATGGAAATGTGTAGTGTGAATGTATCTCATTCCCCTAGATAAAAAGATCAAAATGTGCAGTCCCTAATTCTAAACTGGTATAGTTGTAGATCTTAAAATTGTTATAACTATGGGTGACCCCATCAACTGTAATATTATTGTCACAAATGGTCTCTTTTCTGTCTCCATAAATTAGGTCTGTCATTGTCGCACTCTTCTCTTCCTCCAATACTGGTCCTTGTTCTGACCATAGGTGGGATGGATACTGGCTTGTCTCCACTCCCCCTCCTTTCACCACTCCGTGTATTGTTCCTGTTTCCACCCCCTCTGAAAATTTAGTCTATCGTCTTCATGATGTGTTTGGGCTACCCATTAGGATGCATTCCGGTCCTTATAACCCTTTTTGTTGGAATATCCCTTAAACTTGATGTTATTGTTTTGTGTATTTGTAATCCAAACATAGGCTGTATCATTCTTTTACTGCTCTATATCCCTAATAATCTTTTTACTTTTTATCGTGCATTTTTTGTATCTTAGTTTCTGCTATTTTAAATTGTTTGACATATAATTTCTCAAATTGTGTATATAATAAATCGTTAACAATCAAATGGTTAAGCTGTTCAACTTCATTCATAAACAAACATAACTTCGCATCATTTAATTTAATCAACAGTTTCATGAAATTAAAACCAAACTGATTGAATAATTTGTTGAATTCCATTTTGTTTTTTTCAGTAATTGCAACTCCCATGGGATACTTGAAAACACGTACCCCATGGGTACAATTTTTAATGTTAAACATTTCTTGAGATAAGCATTGTCCATATGATAGAAGAACTGAACTTTATTACCAGCTTATTTAATGAAAGGGGATACTGCAAAAACATGATGGCTGATGTTAGACAATATATCATCAAGGAATGGGGCTCCAAATATCCCCCATTACTGGGTGCTAACCATAGAGAGACTAATGCCATACGCATTAAACAAGATGAAGTAACAGTTAATGCTTACCATCGAGCATGTATTCTTGAGTACGGTCCCTATGTTAGCAAAATTAAGAGTATTTTAACCAACAACTGGAATGTACTACTGGCAGATCATGACATTATTGACACTGTAGGAACTAAGCCAGTATTTGTGTACAAAATGGGTCGCAATTTAAAGATGTGTTTGGAACAAGGAAATGAAGGAAGGGGTATGGACAATAAAAATAAGAACAAATACACGACTAAGTGTGGCTGTTGCAAACAATGCCCATTTATAACTGAGGAGGAAAGAATAACATTAGATAATATTGACAAAACTAGGATTAGATTTAGGCAGGGCAATTGTAATTCCAAATTAGTGGTTTATATGGCTAAATGTTTTATTTGTTCTGGGTACTATATAGATAAGACAGAAAGGTGCTTCAAAAACCGCATATATGATCACCTATATAGCATCAGAAAGAAGGATATAAATAATGCCTTATATAGGCTCATTGAAAAATGTGGGGACACACATTCTTTTAAGTTTGCGATTTTGGAAAATATCAAAATTGACCTGGGGGGGCAACTACAAGGCTATTTTAGTATACAAAGAGGTATGGTGGCAACTCTTTACTGATGCTTCAACGTTGCCTGGTCTCAACGACCACATATCTATTAAACCTATTTTAGTTAAAAAGCAACAGTAGTCAAAATGTAACTGTATGTTAAATTACAGTTATACAATCTATGTACATCTTGTTGCATTGTTTTTACAGTATTTTTATTGTTAGTTTTACATATACATCTATTTTTGATATATTATTAATATATGATTTACACACAGGTGTAGACTTATGCAAAAGCTTCCTATTATGTGTAGTACACACATTAACTGTTTTGTCATTTCATTTAATAATTAATTGTTTTGTTAATTTATTTTATTTTATTGAATATTTAATTAGATTGCAACAATTTTAGCATATACTTTATTATAAGCGTATTTCATGTGTTTCTTTTGTATTTTATTAATTATGGATGTATGTCTTAAGCTGTCTTATCCCAGCTTTTTATGGAGTTTATGTAGTGTATCACTTTAAATGCTTGACTTTTTAAGCTTTCATTTGGTGCCAAAATTAATATTTAAACTGTTGTAGGAATTTGTGAGTGGTTCTGATGAAGCCCGCTTTTGGTGGGTGAAAGCGCTTAACCATTTTATGGATGCAATAATTTATTTTATTTTATTTTTATTTTACATTTGTTAACCAGGAAAGTCTGACTGGATACATATCCATTTTCAGCAGAGGCCCAGGGAGAAAAGCTCCACGTTATGAAAAATTTAGTAACAATAAAAATGTAGGTTACAAGATATCTAAAATTTAACAATAAATCTATTTACAAAAGTTTAGTACCACTTAAAAAATGCAGGTTACAAAGATCTCTAGAAAGTTTATAGGTCAAAGACAAAAGTCATATAAAGGTTACATATAGATAGGAAATAAATTGCTGAAGCAGTAAATATATAGGGAAAACAATCTTTTAAGAGAGGTGTGTCTGTAAGATAAGCATTTTCAGTTAGAGTATAAGGAAGGTGAAATAGAGAAGGTAGTTTAGGTTAGAAGGATTTTAATTAGTGTGGGAAGAAATAGTAAGTTATAGGGGGAGAAGAGGGTAAACACATTTGTGAGCTAAGTTTGGTTTTAATAGTTTCTTGGTGTGTTTTTGGGTTACTCAGGGTTTAGATATGAGCACGACTATTTTTTATCTACCTCAGTCTCATTTTTGTATAGTTTAGTCTGGGTTTAGACATGGACATAGCCAGTCACTGTGCATGTACATCTTTAGAGATATTTTGAATTGAGGCAAGGAGCAAGTGGTGGTTAGTTCGGCAGGAAGGGAGTTCCATTGTTTTCCAGCAGAGTTGGAGAATAAGGAATCTCCAGCTGAGTTGTTGGCTTTGGTCGTTTGTACTAGCATTCTGCTGGATGAGTGAATGGATGCTAGGTTGCTATAGGGGGTACTAATTTTAGTTAGAATCGGGGTACTGGTAGGTTGGTAGAGGATTTTATGAATAACTATGAGTTGGTTATAGTATATTTGATTGGGTAGTTCTAGCCAGCCTAATTTGTGAAGATTATGACAATGGTGGGTTCTGTATGTGGAGCCTGTGGCAAATCTTGTTATATTGTTATAGCAGCTGGTGATTTTGTTGAGGTTTGATTTAGATAGATTAGTGAGGATGGGTGAGGCATAGAGAAGAGAAGACAGAAGATGTGTGCAAGCTATGGTGGTTCTGGCAGTTGGGGTTAGAAATTTCTTTATCCTATACATGGAGCCTATTTTTATATTTACTGTTTTTATGGTTTTGTCTATATGGGCATTATAATTCAGATTGTTATCAATGATTATACCTAGTCGTTTAGTGTTTGGTTCAGGACAAATTATGGTGCCATTGCTAGAAGAGACTGTAATTATTGGTGGTGTTAGCTTATGGTTAGGGGAGAAAGGTAGTAGTTTGGTTTTGTTTGGGTTCAATAGGAGAAGACGATTATTAAGCCAGTTCTCTACTTTGTTGAAGGTAGTCTGGGTTAGGGATTGTAATTCTGTGCGAGTAGAGGCAGTGTAGATTAGTGTAGAATCATCTGCATACTGTATGGAAGTTGCCTGTGGTATAACTTTGGGCAGATCATTGATGAATATAGAGAAAAGAAGGGGACCCAGAATAGAACCTTGGGGTAATCCAAGGGTGACAGGTAGAAGGGGGGATAAATTATCTTTCCACAAGACAGCTTGTTGTCGATCTTTCAGGTATGAGTGGAACCAGTTACATACTGGGTTATCTATGGACAGTGATTTGAGAGAGGCTAAGAGTAAGTTGTGATTTACCATGTCGAATGCTTTTGATAGATCAAGGAAGAGGGCAGAGGTGAGCAGGTTTTGATTACAGTTGTGATTTATTGTGTGAGAGAAGGAGAGAAGGGCAGTGGTTGTACTGTGGGCTGGTCTGAAACCATGCTGGGATGAGGCTAGGAGAGAATTGTGAGTAAGGTGGGCTAAAAGTTGCTTCTGTATGCATTTCTCCATTATTTTGGCTAAGTGAGATAGTATGGCGATAGGTCTGTAATTAGAGAGTTCAGTGGAGTTTCCTTCTTTATGAAGTGGAATAATGTGAGTGATTTTCCAAATGGGGGGGATGTAGGATTCTTGGATAGTACGATCGATTAAGATGGAAATAGGGTAAGCTATTACTTTAGCGGCCTTTTGTAGGAATTCTCCGGGAAGTAGGTCGACTGCAAGGGTGGTAGGTTTTAATTTCCTAAGTAAAGATTTGATATAGTCTGTGGGGATAGGCTCAAATTTTAAGGGTGGGGGGTTCATATGAGTAGGTGAGATTGTAGAAGAAGAGGAGGGAGATAGATTATTGGCTAGGGACTTGACAGTTTCAGTGAAAAAACTGTTAAAGGTATTTGCTACCAATTCAGGGGGTAGTTGTAATATAGATGAGGGGGTGGGGGTAGAAGATTTACCTGGGTGGAGAAGCTTATTCAGACTTGACCAGAATCTTTGAGGCTGATTTTGGTGCTTTTGCTGTAAATTGAAATAGTTTTGCTTGTCTAACACAATAGATCTTTTAGCTTCATTTCGTATCTGTTTGAATGTTATGAGGGCTTGTGGGGATTTGGTGGCTTTCCATGAGGTCCACGCTCTATTTCTAGTAGTAAGTTTTTGTCTAGTAGTATTGGTTAGCCATGGTGCTATTTTGTTTTTGGTTCTGATTCTACGTGTAGGAGCATACCTGTCTAAGATGGCTAGGAATGTGGTGTTGAATTAGGAAACTGCTTGGTCAAGGGGTAGTGTTTTAAGATTGGCCCATTTGCATAAGCTTAGATCAGCTTCGAAACTATTTAGGTTAAAGATCTTTGTGTACCTGAGGGTTTTAAAGGTGGTTTGGTGGGGCATGTCATCTCTTTTTCTAATTATGTAGGTTAGGAGGTGGTCACTCATTTCCTCATGTAGGGTGCCTGCTTTGTAAAGCTGAGGTTTGTTATTTATTAAGATCCAGTCTATAATGCTCTCCTTTTTGTTAGATTTGTTGATTCTGGTGGGGGTAGTAATAGTTTGGGAGAAACCATATGAATTAATATGGGTGGTTGGGAAGTGTGTTGAACAAGTTGGCCAATCGATGTTGAAGTCTCCAAGTATGATTGTTTCTTGGGGGTGGGTGGAGGATAACCATTGTAGTGTGCTTTCTAAGGTGTTTATGTTATTGCCTGGAGGAATATAACTACATACTATGTTTATAGATTTGTTTTTTTAAAGTTGAATTCTTGAGATTATTGTTTTGGTGTTGGTAGTTATTAGGTCGAGTGGGGTGCTAATTGTAGATAACTCTAGAGAGGATTTATATAGGATGGCTACTCCACCTCCTTTTCTCCCTTTACAGTCAAATCTTATTATATTGTAGTGGGGAGGGGGGTAATATTTCATTGTCAGGGATAGTGGGTTTAAGCCAGGTTTCTGTAAGGCAGAATATGTCTGGCGAGTGTATATCTAGGAGTGCATGCAGGTAATGGAGTTTATTATTTATACTTCTGATATTTAGGTGACAGACTAGAAATGATTTAGGGGCATTATGTGAGCTTCTTATGTTGGTAGGAGTTGTATCTATGTTGTTAGTGGTAGTTGGTGAGCTTGGGCCAGGGTTAGGATGGATGTTACCATCAGCTATGTGGTTAGGTCAACTTTTTATGAGTTTGGTGAACTTTAGTAGGAGTTGGTAATAGTTCTTAGTCCTTGGGTTTAAGTATGTAGGTAGTATCGGATGTAGAGGTTGTGTAGTAGTGCTGTAGGTGTGGAGGTGGGGTTGTATTGAGGGAGGGGTGTGTGTTTGGATGTAGATGGTTGCACTTGATGTAGAGTGTTGAGAATTAGGCAGGTAGTGGAATTCATAGGCAGTGAGAAGATAAAGTATTATAAGTGGGGGTATGCAGTAGTACAAAGGTTTCAGTTTTGGGGATGAGGAGGGAGTTGGTGGATACATGGTGGCTATCATAGTGGGTAAACTTAAGAGTAATATGGGAGTGGTGATAGAGGAGTTGGAGTGTAGGAAAATTGGGAACAGGGGGATGGGTGTGTAGGGGATGAGTTGTGATAGGATGAAAGTGTTTAGTAGGAGTGGCCAATTAAGCAGGGGAGTGGTTAGGGTAGTATAAGTTTAGGACTAGTGGGTCGGGTGAGAATTGGGGGCAGGGTAGGGGAGCAGAGTGAGCCCGAAGGGCAAACAGAGCGGAAAGAGCCAGAGAAGAACAAAATGCAGGGAAAACAATCAGTGGAGTGCTGATTGTTAGGGTAAGTGTTAAAGGAGATAATACATTGTGCAGTTGAGAAGTATATGGAAGAAGTGGGGTAGGAATGGGTCTATCAGATAGCAAAATATGAAATATAAAGGTTGTTTGAGAGAAATTTGTACAATGGAGAAAAGTTTGCAAGGGGAAAAAGACCTGGGAGGACGGAGCCACCTAGTGGGCAAAGATTGTACTGCAACCGAGGCTACTCACAGGGCTTGCAGCTCTAAAATGTAGAGATAGGTTAACACAGGAGTTGTAAAAGGAGGCTTTAAGAGTGGATACTCGGTTGGGAGGGGGAAGGGTTTGGCTATTGGCTGTCCTGGCTATGGGTTTTACAAGTTGCACCTGGGGTGAAAATAACATTTGTATCTTTAGGTAACAGTCAGTATAACACATACTTTCTTGTGTCCTTTAGGGGAAAGAGGCCCAAAGAGGTTTGGCAATGTTCCTTAGCTTGTGGAAGCGGCAGCAGTCCTGGACAGGGTAGGTAACCCAAGACCTAGTACAGGTCAGTCGGTTGTAGTGCTGGGTACAGAAAGGGAGAAAAAAAGTGGTGATGTAAGCAGTAGGACAAAACACACTATAAATAAAGTACTAGTAAGGATAATGCATTTAAAAATCACATTTGCCAGGAAAACATATGTTTTTTTAACTTAATATGCTTATTAGGTTAGTGCAAGCATGTGCAAGGTTGATGCAGTTACTAGTGAGATTTTAAAACAGTAAGTTCAACTATTCCGCTTTTCAATATCTATACAGGTCAGCTAAAATACGCAGATTGAAGAGTACAAAATGACCAATGGTCTAACATTCACCTTAACAACAACTCTAAACATTCAAAAAGTTAAAGCAGTAGGAGAATACACTAAGCGACCATAAGTCTAGCATTCAGCTTACAACTACTCTACACATCCGCTGGAATAATGAAGTAGCAGAAATACATTAGGCAACCATTCGTTGCATGGTGCAGGTTATAGATGCCCAGCATTGAAAGAGGGAAGCTAGCTGCTTGTGTGCATGTTCACTGAAAAAATGCTTAAAATGTTTGTACACTAATTACTGCTAGAGCTCTTTTGTTAAGGAAAGAGCCCCTATGTTCGTATAATTGTTAAACTATGGCCAAAAACACATGAGTGCTAAACAAAAAGTTCAGCGTTCTTGTTAAGGGAGTAAATGTAGATATAGTGCTCCATTTATCATATATAATTGTGGACCATATCACAGAGCAAATCTCTAATGCGGTTTATCCATGTTAATGTAAGTACCGCTACCTGTTAGAGAGTGAAACACTCAGCTTTAATAGCGAGTTGGCCCAAGGAGTCCTTATACGATAATAAAGGAGCAGTTTATTCACATTGTTTTTGATTCGTCACCTTTTTGAGTATAGTGACATTCAGTGGTTGTGTTATTTGTGGATTAGTGTGATTTCATTTATTTAAGTTCTGTATCTCAAATCTGCTAATGTTTTCTAAGTTATGTTATCAGTTTTATAAGTGTGCTAATTTAAAGCAATATTATCTGCAAATTTACATGATACTACCTTAAATATTACTTATTTTAATGTATTTGAAAATAATATACTGTTAGCTTTGATGTACTGTAAAACAGAAAAAAAAATGAAGATATCTTAGCACAAAGCAAAAAAACTGTATTTGACAAAACTATAAAGCAACAAAGAAGCAGTTCACTTCACAGCAGATGACTATTTAAGAAAACAATATACTATAATAAAATAAAACAATTTATTTATCTGCTTTGAATGGGTTAGTCCTACTTGGCTAGTGGTCTTTTTTCAGGGGAGACCCACAGTGGTATTTATACTGCTAGAGAAAATTTGGCCTGGGAATCAGGAACATCACCTTACTCTTTTGAATATAATAATATAATAGTATACTTTAATAGTATACTTTAATAACATAATACAAATATTATTTTATGAAATAATTATTTGTTATTAAATGGACTACTTCTTTTTTGCTTTATGGTGCCAAAGACTGTATGCTAACAACACCTGTACAAGGCTGTGAGCCATGCCTCTCTAATTAAACATATATTTACAGTGTAATTATCTTATATTTGCTATGTAAGGCATAGCAACCATTTTAGGGTAAAAGCACCAAGGAATTAACTGTTTGAGTACTTCAGTGATATAAAAATGTTTTAAGAAAGGTGCAGATGACAAAATGTTTTTGGCATGTTGACAGACTGCTCCAGAGAGGCACCTGTACCTTTCAACATTTACAGCAAGGGGCAGAGAGGCAATTAGCAGAAGACTTCTGTGATACTAAAACTGGTGGTAATCAGACTACACATTTATGATTTTTGTTTTGTGTGTGGATACCTAAGTCAGCCAAAGAGTTAGTTGGAAGGATCTGAATAGCTGCATGGATTTAAAAGTATTAGAGTAATTCAAAAAAGGTACAGTGATGTTTACATCACTATGTATACATTGTGATACTTTTCCCCAATTCAACAACCACCCTAACATGGTGCTGCATGATCCACGACCATGAAGAATGGCAGCACCATGCAGGGCTGGCCTGTTGCTGAGCTAAATGCTAATGAGGCATTCTGAGGGAGAGACATATAATAATAAGCCATACACCCTCCCCAGAACTGCTTCCAGGAAGATTCAGGAAATGACATGTCTCTGAATCATAAATGGAAATGTAAAGGAAGGAGGGGCCTTTCTAGGCACTTTAATGAATTCCCAGGTCAGTATTTTAAAATGAATCATGCTGTATTTATAAATCAAATTGTTGCTGTCATAATGTAAAAATTAATATGTTGCACTAGTAAAAAAAAAACAAACAAAAAAAATAAAAAACAGCAATTCAGTCATATTGCAAATAAAACATGCAAGATATGGGGCAGAATTTGGAAGACATATCACTGAAACACTATTAGAGCCCTAGTATTGCTACAATGTTAAAATGTGATTCAGAGACATAAAATAGTCACAATGAGCAATACGTCACTGCTAGCTCATTGCTATTTTTCTCTGAGCTACACGCTGCACATTTGTGCATAACTTCACTAGTGTCCCCCTACCACCCACTCAATGCTGTTGCATAGGCACCTACAGATAAATATGCATGAGCACACATGAATACACACAAATATACAAACACAACATGCTCTACATTTCTACATTTTTATCATTTTACTCCCCAAATAGTGTGACAGAACTTTTCATTGGCTCCCTTTACCATGGCGTTCCATCTCCGGTGGAGGCTCCAGGGAAGTTCACTAAGTAAATTTACATTAATCACACTCCGAGACTGCTGTATGTGTATGCAGCCCTCCCAGCATCCTGGCTGTGGTGTTATATGCTAAAGCCTTCACTGCTGTAGTGCTGCTAGGAATGAGATTGTGCAACACATTATGTGTTTCTGAAACCCAGTGCATGACACACTCATGCTCAAGAAAATCTGTTAAAAACTATTGAAAAAAAATGTTCCCTTACAGAACAGATTAACAAAAACATTATACAGGCAAAGAAACATTGGGCCATGTGGAAAAAGAAGTGTTAGAGAACGTGAGAAAGTGTAAAGAAAAGAAAAAAAAGCAGCACTTTTTAAAAAGTTAGAAAAAAGAAACATAGACATGGGAAAGAAACAATATCTGATTTAGTGGCATACATATATATATATATATATATATATATATATATATATATATATATATATATATCCAAAAGAGAAAGCCAAACTAATTAATATAAAAATTCATCTGCAAATATATTTATAAAGAAATGCAACAAAGCCACCCAGCTATTGAAAATTTCACAAGAACAATATAAGATGACAAAGTGTGAATGTGTAAAAGAGTGAAAGATTATTAGTGAGGTAGAAGTTAAAGAAATCGAAAGTGAAATGATGGACTATCTGCAGAGTGTAGGGCTTAGTGTGGAGCAGAGCAGAACATGATGGAAAAATAGGTCCTCCAATTAAGCAGCAGCAGGTGGAGAGGGAGTCAGCTACAGAATATTTACCACATGCTAATGCTCTGGAGCCTTCTGGAGGAGAGTCATACAAAAGAATAGTTGAAGTTGCACGTCAAGAGGAAGGAACAGGAAATAGTGTCAACTCTGACCCAGATAATGTTGCTGTGTGATTGGATGATGGATCCCCATATGGAGGAGCAGCATAAGAAGCAGGATGCATCTGAAGGCGATAAACCACAGGAAGATGCTCTGGAACTTTCTGTACAATACTCACAGGAAATAAAGAGCAATGATGATGCACTCAGTCCAGAAGAAAATGATCTAAGGAAAGACCTGCTTAATTTAATAAAGATGGAAAACATAAACAAAAAGAATATATTACTGTGCAGCATTACTAGCAATGGATGAAGTGTTACCAGAAAATGTGGAGAAAGACAGGAAAGGAAAGGTACAAGAAGAATGCCACTGTGGAAGGATCATATAGAAAAACTTTAAAGAAATTAAGACAAGAAGATCATAGTCAGAAGAATACAGAAATGTGAACATATTAAAAACACTTAGAAAGCTAGACATAGTAAAAGCAATGCACAGTATCAAAACAGACCATGATTTATCATACAGTATTTTTAATAATACACTAAAAATATCAGCCCAAGCAGAAAAATGTAGCAAGTATGCAAATCAACATGAAGGAAAATAACAAAATAAGCAATTTAATAATGAGTAAAAAGTTTTTTTGGGAGATAAAGCAAATGGAATAGAAATATCACCAAAAAGGAAGAAAAAGGCACATTTTGGGTAAGAATTTATGAAGACCCTGTTGAGCATAACAAATATGCTGCATGAGGGAAGAATAAAAAAAATATATGTAACTCTAATTTAGAGAATATGAAATGGGATGAAGTAACAACTAGAGAAACTGAGATAAAATAAATAAAATCTCCTAAATGGAAAACCCACTCCCAGGTGCACAACCAAACTGCTTGTTACAGATATTATATGTATATATATATATATATATATATATATATATATATATATATATATATATATATATACATATATATATATATATATATATATATATATATATAGTGGTGCATTGGCTGGGATGCCTTCTGTGTGGAGTCTGCATGTCCTCCCTGCATTCGTATATGTTTCCTCCAGATGCTCTGGTTTTCTCCCACATTATAAAGACATGCATCTGGAGTGTTTCTCCCTGGGCCCCTGCTGAAAATTGACTTTGTTCCAAGTCATACTTTCCCGGTTAACAAATGTTAAATAAGTAATATATATATATATATATATATATATATATATATATATATATATATATATATATATATGTGTATATATATATATATATATATATATATATATATATATATATATATAAAACCCTGCTTCACAGACACAGTAAACCGTCTCAAAAATGAAGGCCTACAAGTGTCTCTTTTTTTGGATATGTCCAAAGCATTTGACACAGTCTCACACCAAATCCTGCTAAACAAACTAAACCAATATCATCTATTTGACACAGTCTCACACCAAATCCTGCTAAACAAACTAAACCAATATCATCTATCAAATTCCACTCTTACCTGGTACCAAAGCTACTTAACTGACAGGTACCAAGCTGTGAAATGGGAAAATTCTCTCTCTCCTCAGCTGCCCATAACTATAGGAGTCCCACAGGGTTCTATCTTAGGACCACTACTATTCACAGTCTTCACAAATGACCTCCATACCTCCACACAGCATGCATCTATAATTCAGTATGCAGATGACACTACCTTAATCTGTGCTGCACAAAACATTCCCACCCTCCTGCAAACAACTCAACTAGCATTCTCTGACGTTGAAAACTAACTTACCAAAGCCCAACTTATCCTCAATCCAAAGAAAACTCAGCTTATGATTATAACCAGTTCTAACAAAAACACTAACAGTCAATTCACTATCTACTCCACAAATGCTACTCCAGTTGCTCCACTGGCACAGGCTAAGCTATTGGGAATAACCATAGACTCCCACCTTAAATTTGATAGTCATCTCAAATTAACTATTAAAAAAGTACATGCCAAGCTGAGGTCACTCTACTGTATCAAACCATTTCTTACCAACAACACAAGATCAGCCATTGCTCGCTCCCAACTTCTATCCACTCTACTCTATGCATCTCCCATTCTGACTAATCTCAACAAAACTGAACTAAGCAAAATGGAAGCCTGCTATAACAGAATTGCCCGCTTTGCTGCAAATTGCTCATATAGAACTCATCACTGTACTGCTTTGAGACAGCTCCACTGGCTTGAACTGCCCAACCTCCTAACCTACAATCAGCTCTGCCTCTGTCATTCTATATATTACCTCCTCAATAAGTGTCCTGCCCTCAAAAACCTAGTACAACATCACTCAGCCAAAAGGCCTCTCAGATCATCAAGCAAATTACTACTAGAAGTCACCAACAGCTGCAATAGCTTTGGAGATGCACTATATAGTAGTTCAGTGGCTAAAAAATGGAACTCTGTCCCCACAAGCATTCAAAACACATCATCCAAAGCTTCCTTTAAAGACCTCATCAGGCAACATCTCAAGCAAAGTTGGCAGTGCCATGATTGCTCCCCAGGCTAGTGAAAGTGGATAACATATACATACTAAATCTAGAGCACTTGATAATAGTTTTCAATCTTACTCACAAACACTGGCTAATCTACAGTGTATGTACTGTACCTGTGTACTATGTATGTATTCTACCTATGTTCCAAATTTCAGCTGTACACCACAAATCTATTAATTACCTTTATTTTTAAAATTAATATTTTTTTGCTTGTTCTCTCCACTGTAACTGTTTATGTGCCGCATAACACTGTAAAAACATGTCTCTTGTAATTTGTGTGTATACTGATCATGTCTAAATAACTAAATGTATCTGTAATTTTTCTTTGTGGAGTTTTACTCCCAGGGCCTCTGCCGAAAAAGGGCCTTTGCGGCTCAGTCAGACACCCCAGGTTAACAAATGTAAAATAAATAAATTAAAAAAAAAAAAAATATATATATATATATATATATATATATATAGAGAGAGAGAGAGAGAGAGAGAGAGGTAGATATATAGATAGGTAGATATCTAGATAGATAGATACACACTCATATACAGATTACACACACACACACACACACACACACACACACACACACACACACACACACACACACACACACACACACACACACACACACACACACACACACACACACACACACACACACACACACACACACACACACAAAATTTAGGCCTGAGTAAGAAATACAGGATTACTAATATCCATATTCAAAAGACCAAGACCTTACACTGTCAATGCTCCAAACAGGTCCCCAGCACTTATACAACAGAATATGGATTTGAATTATAGGACAGTCTTTTGGCTTTTTCTAGTTGTTTATGTGGCACAGTGAGACCACCCACCCGATACCCAGCTAAAAATTGTCACATGATTGATAACAGCGGATATATATTCATATGCAAAAAAGGGGGAAGAGAGTCTTTTTGAATTTTCTTGTGATGAATTCCCTTACGATACAAGATATGAAAGCATTGATTTGAGAAAAAGTAATTAACTTTCCAAATCATTAAATAAAGGTGCTTGACTTTTTATCTGCATTGTGGTTCCACAACGTGTTTGTTGCTGAAAAGCATTGTTTTTTTCATTTGATTATTAATATACAGAATATTAAGAGACCAGCACAGTTTACCCATCCTGAAACACCCTAGAATATGCGCTTGCCATCCACCTCAGAATAAGCTCCCTTTCTGCACCCACATGTGTTTATGCAGTCTATGATTTCTTTTACCCTCCAGGTGTACAAATGTTTCCCAAAGGGTATTAATGGCAAACTGTGCAGAGAATGAAATCTTGATAAAGGCATTCAGAAAATACAATGGTGGCTGCTTGGAAGAGAAGGCACCCACCATAGTATGAAGGCAAAGAGCCATACAGAAGTGAACATACTGTAATGGGTGGTAGTACAGCACAGCCCTGAAAATACTGCAATGGGTGGTAGTACAACACACCACTGAACATATTGCACTGGGTGGTAATACAGCGCAGCACCAAATATACTGCAATGGGTGATAGAACAGCACAGCACTGAACATACTACAATGGGTGGTAGTACAACACAGCACTGAACATATTGCACTGGGTGGTAATACAGCGCAGCACCGAATATACTGCAATGGGTGATAGAACAGCACAGCACTGAACATACTACAATGGGTGGTAGTACAACACAGCACTGGGCATACTGCAATGGGTGGTAGTACAGCACAGCCCTGATCATACTGCAATGGGTGGTAGTACAACACAGCACTGGGCATACTGCAATGGGTGGTAGTACAGCACAACACTGAAAATACTGCAATGGGTGGTAGTACAGCACAACACTGAAAATACTGCAATGGGTGGTAGTACAGCACAGCACTGGGCATACTGCAATGGGTGGTAGTACAGCACAGCACTGAATATACTGCAATGGGTGGTAGTACAACACAGCACTGGGCATACTGCAATGGGTGGTAGTACAACACAGCACTGGGCATACTGTAATGGGTGGTAGTACAGCACAGCCCTGATCATACTGCAATGGGTGGTAATACAACACACCACTGAACATACTACAATGGGTGGTAGTACAGCACAGCACTGAATATACTACAATGGGTGGTAGTACAGCACAGCACTGGGCATACTGCAATGGGTGGTAGTACAGCACAGCACTGAATATACTGCAATGGGTGGTAGTACAGCACAGCACTGAATATACTACAATGGGTGGTAGTACAGCACAGCACTGAATATACTGCAATGGGTGGTAGTACAGCACAGCACTGGGCATACTGCAATGGGTGGTAGTACAGCACAGCACTGAATATACTACAATGGGTGGTAGTACAGCACAGCACTGAATATACTGCAATGGGTGGTAGTACAACACACCACTGAACATATTGCACTGGGTGGTAATACAGCACAGCCCTGAACATACTGCAATGAGTGATAGTAAAGCACAGCATTGAACTTACTGCAATGGGAGGTAGTACACATATAGCTTCACCCCTGATGATGAAAAATTATTTGGCATGCCTGAGCCCCAATCATAAAGAAGAGAAAAAAGTGAGGAAAACATAACACTCACTTTCTACCTCTTCTCTGAGTCCAGAAGTCATTACAAGATACTATAAATTTTTTCAGACTGTCATTCACCTAAAGAGTTATGAACAGAAGGGCTCCTGTTTTATAAACAATAATGTAAGAGAACACAGATTATAGATATGAATTTAAAAAAGATGATAAACAATTTTGTATAATTATAATTAAGGACTTTAAAATAAATATATGTATGGTAAAGGTAATTTAAACATCAACAGCTTACTTGGGATTTCAAATATGCATTTCTAAACATTTTGCATAGTGTTTGAAATATCTTTTGGTCATTTTAGAAACAGCAAAAGACTCTACTTTTATGTAACCAACAGATGTAAAGGGGAAAAGTGTGTTTCACTGAGTTACATCTCATGGAAAAGAAGTGATGGATGAGACCTGCTGACACATAATGTGCTAAGTGACCGGTAGCAAATGTGTCTTTGAGGGTGGGGATGGGCCAGTGGCCATGGTTCCTTTACTGACTGCCAAAGCATTAAAAGATCGAAGTGTAGAAAATATTCTGCTGTCTGAAACAGCCCACCTGTCAGATTCTGAGCTAGCTGTCAATTAAACTTGAATGAATGAATGTGCACACAAGGCCGTACATGCAATCGTTAATTCTGCTCTGTCACCTCTTGGCCATATAACTGACTGCAGGGTTGTGTCACTTGTGGATGTGTTCACTAAATACTGGTCTTGTTTTCTGTCTCATTCATTATGGTGTTGGTATCTCATGCTAGGTGATCCAGAGGGTTGGTAGACAGAGCCTAATGTAATTGTTTAACGATGCCTGGTAATGAGTATTTTTTAGTCAGCTCCTTAAAATTCCTCATATCTTCAACATTTCTCTTCTCAAAAAATCAGTTATCCATGCTATAATTTCTACTGCATAAATACATTCCAAACAATCTATAATGATACATTGAGAAGCAGTCTTGTAAAGCAGAAGTAAAGCACTCTTTAACAGGAAGTGCTTTAAATATAACTGAGAATTATAGTGTTAGATTTATGCAGTAAACTGTATTTGCAGAAGGGCTTTTTAGTGTAACAGTTGCATTCCATTCATTAAAATGCTTCTCCTTTGACATAGAGTTACGCAAGTAATAATGCCCAACACGGTGTGTATTAATGTGTAATTAATGCCTGCCCAGGGGTGTTATGAGGCCCGACACTGAGGGAAGAGGACCTCTACACCTCTGGAAGGGCATTAATTATTTTATTTACTTATTTTTTTTTAAGTAATTTATTTTTGTATATATTTTTGATGTAAAATAGTTCGTCCACCTGAATGGTGTTGGAAGAAGCATTTTATATCCAAAATATAACACTTTAAAAAAATCCAGATATTTACTTCATGTTTTTGGTCCCTTTCTCCTAAAATGTTTGGTTTATTGCCAGTCATTGGAGACAGAAGTTACTAAATAATGACATACATTTGAGTTTCAGACTTTTATTTCTTTGGAAAATTCATGCTAACACAAATCCTTTTATTTAAGTTTGTAATTTCATAAGAGCAATCATTAAAATCTGTTCTTATTTTTGAGCCTTTGTTCCCCTTTTATTTTAGGTTTTATCCAGATTTCTTCAGCTGAAGGGTCCAGAGATGTACAAACCTCTTTGCTGCTGCCAGTGGTAGATCTCACTCACTCTCTCTCTCTCTCACACACACACACACACACACACACACACACACACACACACACACACACACACACAAACCTCTGCTTCAGAAAACGCATGCTAACACAAATCTATTAAAATATGCTCCTATTTTGAGCCATTGTTTATTTTAGGCTTATTCAGATACCTTGATCTAAGAGCATACCTCTCAGCTGTGCACATTTTTGCAGAATGCCTAGATTTATGCTTCATATTTTTGGTCTGTTCCTCATAAAAAATGTGTTTTTTGCAAACACTGGGATGATCTAAAGATTAAAGTTGCTAAATAATGACATGCATTTGAGTTTCAGATTTCATATCCTTCAGAAAATACATGCTAACACAAATCCTGTTATTCTAGCAACTTGCAAAGCTTAT
The DNA here is from genome assembly GCF_019279795.1 of Protopterus annectens. Classification (NCBI taxonomy): domain Eukaryota; kingdom Metazoa; phylum Chordata; order Ceratodontiformes; family Protopteridae; genus Protopterus; species Protopterus annectens. The sequence goes on along the minus strand of NC_056744.1, from coordinate 1,353,366,876 downwards.
AAGAGCAATATTTAAAACGTGTCCCTATTTCTTACCATTTGCCCCATTATGTCAGGCTTTGTCCAGATTTCTTGGGCTAATAGGTTGAGAACTATGTCTGAGGTTGAGAGGTACACAAAACTACTGCTGCTTCCAGGGGATCGCTAGATTGCTTTCACACTTTACAAACACACACACACACACACACACACACACACACACACACACACACACACATCTCTAGTGCTATCATGCATGCATTCGCTCACACACACACACACACACACACACACACACACACACACACATACACACACTTTTTTCTGTTTTGCTTGATTGATCTCTCTCTCTCTTCTACTCTCATACATGTATACACTCTAGCAAACAGACTTTCTTTTGCATTTTTTAATTTTTTTTATTTTACACACACTAAAAAATAAAAGTGCTTTTTAATAATTGTAAAATAAAGATTTGTTTGCTTTCAGTTTCTCTGACATGCACTCATATACTCACACATTGACATAAACACACACACACACACACACACACACACACACACACACACACACACACACACACACACACACACACAATTTTTTAATTGTCTTCTTTTTTTCCATATTTTGCACTCATTAAACAGCAAAAGCACCGCTGCTTATTGAGCGTAAAATAATGGCAGCCGTTCGGTTTTCTCAGTCCGGGCTCCATGGCAGCTTGATATGCTCCCAAGAAGCAGTGAACTCGTTTTTCAGTGGGCATTACTTGTACATTAATATCCTCCTGGAACATTCGTTCTCCAGTCAGGGTGCTGATGTACAATTTACTCATTCTCTGATAATTAATATATATTACTTCACATGAGAGATTTTAGAAAAGCAAACCTGTAAGCAGTTGTAAAAAGAAATGCATTATAGTATCCATTATTCTGTAGCTATCTGTAGGGCAAAGATACATCTAAACACTTATCAAACCCACTGAAAGAAATGTCTTCATTCAAAATTCAAATAAATATTAAAATTACTGGAGGTGAATGAACGAGTTAATAAATATTTGAAGTGTGAATATTTTTCAAACTGTTTTTACAAGTGCTGCAAAATAAACTCTTAGTTACAAGCATAACATGAGCAGAATTCACACATTGTGGGTATTGATGTGAATATTAAATGATAACTGGAAAATCATTCTGAGGAATATGGAGCTTACTAAATGTTTAGGTCAGAGCCCAGTATTTACATATAAAAGGGTGAACAATATTAAAGTAATGTTTGAACAAAGTATGTCCAACAGTATGCCAAATGACAGCACCGTGATCAATGTAAACAGTGCCATTTTATAAACAATGCCTCTAATATTCACATTAATTCCCACAACATTATGATGTGCCAGAAAGAGCTACGACTGTCAAACTAAATGTGTAGTGTGTCTTTTAATGTGCAAATCATGTTTGTGCTTTTACATAGCAAAGACTGTAAGAATATTGAATTGTAGAGTTTACAAGCACCACCTTGCCATTAAAAACTAGTACATGAATATTGTATTAGCAAAACAAGCTACAAGTTGTGTCTCATTCAAAAAAAATGTATTTATTTTTTTTGTTTTGGATGCTGTCAGTATGTCTAAGTTTTATTTATTTTATTTTATTTTACATTTGTTGACCGGGATAGTCCAACTGGATATATGTCCATTTTCAGCAGAAGCCCGGGGAGAAAAGCTCCACATACCAAAAAAGAGACAGTACATACATCACTGAGTGATAAACTCAGACAGACATGTTTAGAAAAATATAGACAAAGAATACAGGCAGATATCAATATACACAATGTACAGACTTACATCTGATTGGCAGAGACGTATCAGAAAATGTGAACATAGAATACAATCAGATCTCATAATTCACAATGCTTATACATTCAAAGGCTATGAGGCATAGAAACTTGGCTAAACAGCAGGTTGGGTAGCAAGACATGTATTAGTGAAGTTGTTAGGTTTAGAACAAGAGCACAGCCAATGAGATGTGAGGTAGTTTTTGAGTTCTCTTTTAAATAGGGGTAGTGAGGTTTCCTTGGTAATGATAGTAGGGAGTAGATTCCAGATTTTACCGGTTGAGTTGGCAAATTTAGCATCACCTGCAGAGTTGTTGGATTTTTGGGTCAGTATCAATAGTTTATCAGCTGAGTGTGATGACCTGAGGACACTATGAGGGGTGAGAATCATTTTGAGGGCAGGGGTGTTATCAGGTTGATGAAGTATTTTATGCACTACTATAAGCTGGTTGAACTGTAGAAGGGTAGGCTACTCTAGCCATCCCAGTGCTTTGAGGTTCTGGCAATGGTGGGTCCTAAAAGCCATGTGAGTAGCAAATGTGGCTATATGATTGTAACATCCTGATAATTTGTTGAGATTGGTTTTGGATAGGTTGGTGAGTACAGGGGAGGCATACATAAGGGTAGAGAGGAGGTGTGATCTTGCAATAGCTACCCTAGCTAGGGTGGTGAGGAAAGGTTTGGCTCTGTACAGGGAGCCAAGTTTTCTGTTGACGGACTTAATAGTGTGATTGACATGTTTATCAAATTTAAGGTTGTTGTCTATTATTATGCCTAGAAGCTTTGTATGGTCATCAGGGGAGATAATGGTGTCATTGCTAGATTTGATGTTGAAGGAAGGAGGAGAAATTCTACGGTTAGGGGAGAAAAGTAGTAGCTTGGTTTTGTTAGGATTTAGAAGCAGGCAGCTATTAGCTGGCCATGTTTCTACCATGCTGAAAGTGGTCTGGGTGAGGGTTAGAAGTTGTGTAGGAGAAGAGGTGGAGCATATTAGTGTTGAGTCATCTGCATATTGGATGCAGGTGGCTCCTGGGATGGTGGTGTGCAGATCATTGATAAAGATAGAGAAAAGAAGGGGACCTAGTATGGACCCTTGTGGGACACCTAGGGCGAGAGGAAGTTGGGATGACAGCTGCCTGCTGTCTACCATTTAGGTAGGAGTGAAACCACTGTATTGCATGTTGGTCTAAACTGATGGTTTGTAGGGTATTGAGCAGTAGCTAATGGCTGACCATATCGAAAGCTTTTGAGAGATCTAGGAAGAGTGCTGAAGATAGTTTGTTGTTGTTAAGACTGATGACATTAGAGAAAGATAGAAGAGCCGTGGTGGTACTGTGGAATGGCCTAAAGCCATGCTGAGAGTCGGTGAGCTTTCCGTTTTGAATAAGAAAGTGCATGATTTGTTTGTGTATGCATGTTTCCATGATTTTAGCTAGTGGTGAAAGAATGGCTATAGGTCCAAAGTTAGATAATTCTGTTGAACTTCCTCCTTTATGGAGGGGTATAACATGTGATATTTTCCATATGGCTGGGATGGATCCTTCTGAGATGGATCTGTTGATCAGAATAGAAATGGGAAGTGCTATGGCATCAGCTGGTCTTTGAAGATATTCAGCTGACAGGTAGTAGGCAGCTAGTGTAGTAGGTTTTAGCTTTCTAAGTAAGGTCTGGATCAGGTTGGTAGGTACGGTTTGAAAGGTAAAGATGGGTTGGGTGCTGGGTGGATCAGGGTTAGATGTGCCAGAGCTGGTGTTTGTGTCCAATGGAGTGAGATGGGTAGCTAGACAGGATAGTTTCAGTAAAGAAGGAGTTGAAGCTGTTTGCAATTTCTACAGGGGATTTATCAAGGGCAGCTGATGGGATAGGAGTGGTGGAACAGCTGTTAATATTAGCTCAGAACTTTTGAGGTTTTTGCTGATATTTTTGTTGTAGGAGGGTGTAGTGATTTTTTTGTCTAGAATAACAGATTTTTTTGGTCTGATTCCTTAGCTGCTTACTTGGTCCATAGGGGCTTTGGTAACTGGCCCAGGTGTTGTTTCTTAGTTTAATTTTGTTTTTTGTTTCTTTGGATAGCCACAGTGCAGCTGTGTCTTTTACATGGATGGTACAGGTAGGAGCATGTTGGTTAAGGATAGCCAGAAATCTGGTATTGAAGTACTCAACTGCTTCTTATAATGAGAGGCGTTTCAAGACATTCCAATTACATGATTTGAGTTAATTTTGGAAGTTGTCAAGGTTAAGGTTCCTGACGTTTCTTATAGTTTTGTAGGTGGGCTGGTTGGGAATGTCGGCTTTGAGCCTAATAATATAGGTAAGGCAGTGATTACTTAGATCATCAGTCAATGTACCTGACTTGTACTTTTGGTGGTGGCTGTTAATAAGTATCCAATCAAGGATACTATCTTTGACTCTATTTTTGCTAAATCTGGTGGGGTGGCAATGATTTGAGTAAACCCGTGGAGGTTTAAATGGGTGGAGGGAGTTTCAGAGGAACAGGCGTTCCAATCAATGTTAAAGTCCCCCAAGACAATGGTTTCCTTTGGATAGTTAGAAGCTAGCCAATGTAAGATATTTTCTAGAGTATTATCATTCTTGCTGGGTGGGATATAAATGGAGACAATGTATTTGTTTATTATTAGTTTGGTGATGAGAATTTCTGCATTGCCAAACTGGGGTGGCTGTTGGGTGTCAGTTGTTATTGTCAGGGTAGACTTGTATAGTACAGCTACCCCACCACCTTTCCTGGAGATCCAGTCCAGTCTAAGGATGTTGTACTGTGGGGGGGGGGGGGGGGGGTTATTTCATTATCTTTGGTTATTGGTTTTAGTCAGGTTTCTGTGAGGCAGAGGTTATCAGGGGAATGAACAGCTAAGAGTCCATGTAGGCTATGGATCTTGTTGTTTAGGCTTTTTATGTTGAGATGACAGACCAGAAATGAGTTTGGAAGTCTATCAGTCTGGGTAGTACACATTGAGTTGTTAGATGGTGTGCTTGGGTCTACTGTTGTGGATGAGCCAGAGTTGGGGTGGATGTCTCCATCCTTCATAAGATTAATTTTTAAGTTGCTTATGAGTCTTAAAAAAATTGTTTATGATTTTTTCATAGCTTTTGTTTTTTAAGCTAATGTAGCAGTATTTAGATGGGTGATGGTAACTGGGGGGCAAGGAATTAGGAGAGGGAGTGATTATGTGGTGGATAAACTTATTAAATGCTGGGTTGGTGTCTGTTTGAGAGTTTGGGTATTGGATTTCAAGATGCTGTACATATTCATAGGATCTTAGGTGATAAGGAATGAATAGCAGGGGTACTAAGGGTAGCAGCATTAGTGTTTTAGCTGTAGTCATAGTAAATTATTAGGGTAGGGTCTGTACTGAGTGTATGTGGTGGATAAAAGATTAGAGAGAATAGAATAGCTATGGGTGGGTTAATATGGATAGTAGGGTGGATAGAGGGTGTATTATTGTGCTAGGAGTTTGCTGGGTTCTAGGAGCACGTGTAATTGGTTAGTTAATTAAGGGGGCATGCCAGTGGTACTATAAATGTAGTACTACCGGGGGCGGGTGGGATATGGGTCAGGATGGAGTGCAGAGCAAGCAAAGTGAGTGGAGTGGGGCTAAACCAGTAAAGCAGATGTCTAGAGGCAGCATGTGCAGGCCTAAACCAATAAAGCACATGCCTAGAGGCAACATATTCAGGTATGAGTTACAAGCATGCTTTTTATTTCTTTTTATATGCCCAATACTCTGTGCCTAAGCCCTACTGTTAAAAACTACACAGTTCCCTGCCTGCTTCTCAATTTACAATGCAGAGAGTCCATTTTCCATTTCCCTTTTGTAGCACGCTTGTTTCGCTTAGTTTAATGAGAAATGCACTGTTTGGAAGTGCAGAGCACACTACGCTCATATGATTGAATAGTAGAAAGCACCCTGTTTTTACCTTAACTGGGGAAGAAAGAAGGCTACAGGAAAGTCTAACCCTTCCAACCTAATGTTTATCAGCATAAACAGATTACAAGCGGGAGTTATGGGGACATTCACCAGTGCTTTTTTGGACCCAGTGTGTTAGGTTTACAGCTGGCAAGGTATTTTAGTGGATATTAACCTTATTAAAACAAGTTCTGTGGTGGGGGAAAGTCATACGTACATGTTGTTTTTCCCAGAATGACCCTATATGCATTTACAGGCCTTTCAGGGGGAGGTGAGTTCGGAACACCTAGAGAGAGGATATGATTATTAGTACTATACCAAGAACAGAGGTAATGCATTCAAACATTCAGTATACATGATAATCAAATAAGTCCACGTGCACCTTTTAGTATTAGCAAACAGAAGCACTCTTTCCTATATATCTGCCTTAAGGGCTCAATTAATATTCATTATTTCTGTCCCTTATCAATGCTACACTAGTTGTTCTTTATTTCTGTCCCTTATCAATGCTGCACTACCCAGGACAGACCACTACGTCAATGCAAACAATAAATGGATACAATATCAACAGCAGTTTGCGAGTAATTTGAAGCAGATGGTACCAATAAACGTGCCTTAACTCATCAAAGTTTCAGTTTGCGAGTAAATGCAGTAAACAGTTAGTACATTGAGCTCAGATAAAGAAACAGGAATTAAATACAATGTATGTGAACATACCTCAACCGACTGAGACCTGATGCACTGGTTAATTTGAAAATGGCTGGTCAGGTAGGTGATTATGTAATCTCTGATTACCTGAGAGACGGGGGAGAAGAAGGGCTGAAACTGGGCTAAACCAATAAAGCAGATGCCTAGAGGCAGCATGTGCAGTTATGAGTTACAAGGAATACAAGCACACTTTTCTGTTTCTTTTTATATGCCCAATATTCTGTTCCTAGGCCCTACTGATAAAAACTACACAGTTCCCTGCCTGCTTCTAAATTTACAATGTAGAGAGCCCATTTTCCAATTCCCTTTTGTAGCACGCTTGTTTCACTTAGTTTATGGAGAAATGCACTGTTTGGAGATGCAGAGCACACTACGATCCTCTGATTGAATAGTAGAAAGCACCCTGTTTTTACCTTAATTGGGGAAGAAAGAATGCCTAACCCTTCCAACCTAATGCTTATCAGCATAAACGGATTACAAGTGGGAGTTATGGGGACATTCACCAGTGCTTTTTTGGACCCAGTTTGTTAGGTTTACAGGTGGCAAGGTATTTTGTTGGATATTGACCTATTAAAATAAGTTCCGTGCTGGGGAAAGTCTTCCGTACTTGTTGTTATTCCCAGAATGACCCTATATGCTTTTACAAGCCTTTCAGGGGAGGTGAGGTAGGAACACCTTATTAAAACAAGTTCCGTGGTGGGGAAAGTCTTCCGTACTTGTTGTTATTCCCAGAATGACCCTATATGCTTTAACAAACCTGTCAGGGAGGTGAGGTAGGAACACCTTATTAAAACAAGTTCCGTGGTGGGGAAAGTCTTCCGTACTTGTTGTTATTCCCAGAATGACCCTATATGCTTTTACAAGCCTTTCAGGGGAGGTGAGGTAGGAACACCTTATTAAAACAAGTTCCGTGGTGGGGAAAGTCTTCCGTACTTGTTGTTATTCCCAGAATGACCCTATATGCATTTACAAGCCTTTCAGGGGGAGGTGAGGCAGGAACACCTAGAGAGGGGATATAATTATTAGTACTATATCAAGAACAGAGGTAATGCATTCAAACATTCAGTATACATTTCAAACAAGTCCACGTGCACCTTTTAGTATTAGCAAACAGCAGCACTCTTTCCTATATATCTGCCTTAAGGGCTTAGTTAATATCCATTATTTCTGTCCCTTATCAGTGATACACTACCGAGGACAGACCACTATGTCAATGCAAATGACAATAAATGGATACAATATCAACAGCAGTTTGCAAGTAATTTGTAGCAGCCGGTACCAATAAACATGCCTTAATTCATCAAGGTTTCATTTTGCGAGTAAATGCAGTAAATAGTTAGTACATTGAGCTCAGATAAAGAAACAAGAATTAAATACAATGTATGTGAACATACCTCAACCGACTGAGACCTGATGCACTGGTTAATTTGAAAATGGCTGGTCAGGTAGGTGCTTATGTAACCTCTGATTACCTGATAGAGGGGGGAGGTGAAGGGCTGAAACTGGGCTAAACCAGTAAAGCAGATGCCTAGAGGCAGCATGTGCAGGTATGAGTTACGAGCATGCTTTTTTGTTTATTTTATATGCCAAATACTCTGTTTCTAGGCCCTAGTGTTAAAAACTACACAGTTCCCTGCCTGATTCTCAATTTACAATGTAGAGAGCCCTTTTTCCAGTTCCCTTTAGTAGCATGCTTGTTTCACTTAGTTTATTGAGAAATGCACTGTTTGGAGGTGCAGAGCACACTACGCTCATATGATTGAATAGTAGAAAGCACGCTGTTTTTACCTTAATTGGGGAAGAAAGAAGGCTACAGGAAAGTCTAACCCTTCCAACCTAATGCTTTTTAACATAAACAGGTTACAAGCAGGAGTTATGGGGACATTCACCAATGCTTTTTTGGACCCAGTTTGTTAGGTTTACAGGTGGCAAGGTATTTTAGTGGATACTGACCTTATTAAAACAAGTTCCATGGTGGGGAAAGTCTTCCGTACTTGTTATTCCCAGAATGACCCTATATGCTTTTACAAGCCGTTCAAGGAAAGATGAGGTAGGAACACCTTATTAAAACATGTTCCATGGTGGGGAAATTCTTCCGTATTTGTTGTTATTCCTGGAATGACCCTATATGATTTTACAAGACTTTCAGGGGGAGGTGAGGTATTAACACCTTATTAAAACAAGTTCCGTGGTGGGGAAAAGTCTTCTGTACTTGTTGTTATTCCCAGAATGACCCTATATGCTTTTACAAGCCTTTCAGGGGAGGTGAGGTAGGAACACCTCATGCGACTGGGACTTGATGCACTGGTTAATTTACTGGGGGATTATAAAGTGCAGTTTGAATGCTGCAAATCTATTTTGAAGTTATATTAAATATGGGCAGATTTCCAGGCCTTAATCAAAAGATGAACATTACATGATTTTTATTAGCACAGAGACTTTAAGTATTAAGGACTTTTTTTTGGCTGATAGAAGTTTTTAGCTTCAGCATTTCAATAGCCACCTGGCCATGTAAACCTTGGCTCGAGATGATTGTGAATGTTGAAGTGACACCCCAACCCCATGTGTAAAAGTAGGGAAAGGGGTTGAGGACTGATGGATGGATTTCCTGGTTTTCAATGCCAGAATATGACTGGTTTAAACTTGAATGTATGCATTTTTATTGGATGTTCATTTTCATTGGATGTTCATGGTTACATAATCATTGCTTAAGGTTGTTAAAGTGAGACATTTTCTCTGTGTTAGATTCTGAAGAAGTTCTGATTTTAATTGATTAAAGAATGAAAGCACTTGTTTGACTGGGTTTGGTCTTCTGTATCATCTGTTTAGTAGGAGGTGTTTCTTGTTTTTTGGACTTTTGGTGTTCTATGCTGTTTTTGTATTTAGACTCAGAAGCTTGATTACAGAGGGTCTGTCTACTAAGCTATCCACTTACAAGATGTGCCACATAATTTATCACCAGTGAGGATTACATAACATAGGCATAACCTTACAAAGGTTCACACCAGACCCAAGAAAACAAATTTGCTACAGAACCCAGTTCCTTTTGTATGTTGCACAAATCACCTGGAGAAAGTGATGATAAGTCCATCAATTCATAAGGCACTTTACAAGGAAAAAGTATGTTGTTGTTTGTCTTTCGGCTTTTCTCGGTTAGGGATCGTCACAGCGGAACTCCGGTCCGCTAATGATTGGCAGTTGGTTTTTATGGTGTCGAGTTGCCAGCCCGACGCCCAACCTTCAACGAAGGCATGCCCATTCAACGCATGTCTTTCGAAAGCCCACTCGACCGCAGGGAGGACATGCAGACTCCACACAGAAGGCACTCCCAACCCAAGCCGAGAATCGAACGGGAGAACTTCTTGCTGTGAGGCAACAATGCTAAAAAGTATGTGAATTAAGAAAAAGATTTCATAGCAACATGACTTACATTTGCCAGGCCACTAATGAAATAACTCCCAGACGCTATATCTTCTCAAGTACCAGAAGACACATTCCTTCCAGAAAGCTTTCAGTTATTTAATGGTAAGACATTAATTTTATTTTTACTCATTTAATGTATTTAATGCATTTATGTATTTATTTATATTTTAACAGATGTGATCTGGACCATTAAAGCCCCCTTTTTAGTTATGATTAGGATAGATGACAGATACAGAAAATAGACTATATATGAAAGATACTAGTACTTGGCATAATAGTTAAGGTCTTTACATTCCATGCACAAGGTACAAGGCTGTATCCTGACCTCTGGTCAATGCCTATTTAGAGTCTGCATGTTCTTCCTGTGTCTCTGTTGTTTCCTCCCACCTCCAAAACAACATGTTGACTGTTTCCCTCTCAAACTCACCAATAAGTGGAGCTGTTGGCAGAAGCACAAACTCTCCATGGTGCCCTATAGGGGGAAGGGTTGTATAGACCAACCGCTTTGGGCATCAACTGCAGTGCACGGTATCCTCAAGACAGGAGAACACAGATCACAGACTGTGAACACAGTGTGTGACTGTGAGCTTCCGTACCACACCATGAAGTTGCACATTAGGATACTCTCCATGGTACCCTGGTATGGTTTTTAGGGTACTTTTCTATGGTCTTTTACTGACATTATCATTTTACCGACTGATACCTATTGGACAGGTAGCATTTGATCCAGAGACGGGTGGGCTGAGAGAGACCTAGTGAGGACATCTAAAGTAGAAGTTTGCTGTGACAAGATGGCCTCAAAGGCTTTAGACAAGTGTAGAAATAAGGAAGAGACTAGTTTGCCATTATCTCTAGCTTTAGTGACAATATCTATAATGGCTATATAGTTATATAGTATATGGTTCAGAAAGAGAGGGGCATCACAAGATCACATACAAGAGTGGCCAATATGTAACTCAGCTAGACTGCTTCCTAGTAAGGAAAGGGCACTGGGGTAGAATCAGTGATTGCAAAATCATCCCCAATGAAACAGTCAGCCCACATCATAAACCACTGGCTGCAAGCAGTGGCTGGAGAGGGCTCTAAGGTCAATAGAGACCAGGCTGAAGACCTGGAAATTAACTGGAGAGAAAGTAAAACAGTTCAGGGAATCACTCAGGTCTCTCACACCTCAAAAGGAGGATGAAATAGGTGGAGTTGAAGAAGAATGGCAGAGCCTTAAAACAGCATTTCTGAGGAATACAGAAGAGATATGTGGCTGAGCCAGGCATAGCAATAAGGTACATAAGGAAAGCTGCTGGTGGAATGCAGAAGTCCAGGAAGTCATCAAAACAAAAAAACAAAAAAGGAGTGCAGGAAAAAGTGGGAGATAGAAAAGGTGGACCAGGCTAGGAAGGAATATTGGTTGGCTAACAAAGAAGCTAAGAAAGGAGTTGAATAGCAAAGAATAGGCAATTGGAGGCATTTTAGCATCTTCTGGAAAGTGACTCAGTAGGTGGTACAAAGAAATTATATCAGGTTGCAAGGCAAAGATAGAAAGATAAAGAAGACAGTCAGACATCCTTCATAAGGAATACCAGGAACAACCTGCTCACCAGTCCACAGGGCATCAAAGGCACATGGAAGGAGTACATCCAGTAGCTTCTAAATGAAGAAAACCACACAGAAGCTGTACTGCCCAAGACACAGCCTACAATGTGAGAAGACGAGAAGCCCTCCCTAAAAGAAGTAAAAATAGCACTAATTAAAATGAAGTCAGGAAAAGCAGAAGGCTCAGAAGAGGTCACAGAAGATATGATAAAGTTGCTGGGTTTGATAGGGAAGAAATGGAGCTTAAGGGTACTCATAGCAGTGAGAAGAGAAAGGCATATCCAAGATGACTGGATAATAAGCATACTCAGGTCATTGTACAAGAACAAAGGGGGAATCCTTAACTGTGGGCAGTACAGAGGCATCAAACTCCTATCACATTGCATGAAGGTTCTGGAGATAGTGATTGATAAATAGATACACAAAGTAGTAGAAAGTAAAATGGGAGATGAGTAGTTCAGATTCAGATCAGGATTTGGCATGTCTGTTTGCAGAGAGACAGATAATTGAGAAGAATCTAGGGATGAGGAAAGAGTCCAACTGGGCATTCCTATACTTGGAGAAAGCATATGACAAGGTAGTAAAAATACTAATTCTGGAAGTATTGCTGCAGTTCATAAGTCTCAGAAATATTAGTAGAATTAGTGCAGGCTATCTACAAGGACCCAATGACTCCAGGAGTTCCTAGTAGGGGTGGGTGTACATCAGGGTTCAGCTCTAAGCCCACTGCTGTTCATATTGCTGATGGACTACTTTGGAAAAAGGTCAGAATAGACAGATCAACAAAGTTGCTGTATGCAGATGATGTGGCATTGCAGACAGACTCTGAGCAAGAACTTCAGCAAAGGATAGGGGAATGGAATGCAAAACTGAAAACACATGGGATGAAACTAAGTACAGATAAAATAGTGGTAATGGCAGCAAATTGGGGAAATCAGAAGGTAAGAATTGAAATAGAAGGGAAGATAGTGGAGCAGGTTAATAGCTTTAAGTATCTGGGACGAGTGGTTGAGGAGAAGGGAAGTCATAATGAAGTGGTCAAAGCTAGAATCAGTGGGGCTGCAGCCAACTGGCATAGACTGTCAGGTGTAATGTATGACAGGAGAATATCAAAAAAGTTGAAAAGTAAGGTGGCCAAAACAGTGGTGCAACCAGTACGATTGTATGGTATAGAAACCTGGGCAGTAAATGCAGAGCAGATGAGGAAGCTAGAGGTGATGGAGATGAAGTGCCTGTGATGGGTGGTAGGATGCACACTGCTGGACAGATGAAGAAATCAGGACATAAGAGCAAAAGCCAAAGTAACCCCAATTGCAGAAAATATCAAAGAGAACAGATTACAGAGGTTCGGGCACACATGCAGAAAAGCAGAAGACAATCTGGTGAGAAAGATTTGTGACAGACAGGAAGACACTAAGAGGAAATGAGAGTGTCCAGCAAAGAGGTGAATGGATTGTGTCACAGAAGATCTGCAATAATCAGGCATGAGTGTCAAAGAAGGCAGGTAACAAACACACCCTGATTCCATGCCAAAAATGGGAAAAGGGTGTTGATGATGATGATGATATCTATCTATATATATATATATATATATATATATATATATATATATATATATATATATATATATATACATATATATATATATATATACACATGGGTCTACTTCACTTGACCTAAAATTCATTTGACTGACACCCAACTGACCTAAATTTCATTTGACTGACAACTCATTTGACTGACTCCCATTTCCCCGACAGCTTACAATGCTGAATTTCAACATACTAAATCTTAAACCATAGGCAAGCACACTTAGAACACCAATAACTAACCTTTTCCAGAACTTAAAAACAACTTACTTACCCTCTTAACAGAGATGGGAGAATGTACAACCAAACTAGGTGGGGGGCTACACCCCTCACACCCCCCAATGTGGAGGGCTCTGCCCCCCCACCCCATAATTATATATACTAACTCCAGGATCACACTACAGTGGGGAAAAGGACATATACCTTTAACCTTCCTTACAGTAGTCTACACACTGCAACTACTGCTGGGAACGCACAAAACATTCGCCAAATTACTTTAGATACTGCCGATAAAAATGTAAAGAGACAAACCCACATTTAGAAACACTATAACACTACTTTCTACATGACTGTCAGAATTCTAACAATCAGCACTGTAAGTTACAGTAATTCTTTTTATCACAAACAAGTCACAGGTGAAGGAAAACCCACAACTAGTCTATGTCTTAAATGTTGGTGAAATGGGAGTCAGTCAAATCAGTTGTCAGGCAAATGAAATTTAGGTCAATTGGGTGTCAGTCAAATGAGTTTTAGGTCAAGTGAAGCAGACCCATATATATATATATATATATATATATATATATATATATATATATGTGTGTGTGTGTGTGTGTATATATATATATATATATATATATATATATATATATATATATAGAGAGAGAGAGAGAGAGAGAGAGATGGTGGAAAAATAAACTGCCATGCGTACTCAACGTTTCTTAGAACTATAGCAGCACTACACATATATAATGCATGCAAAGCAGAGGTGAACTTACAGTACACACATTCAGTCCCAGCTGTGCAAAGATCAGTACTGACAGCTATAGTACCATTTGATGGCAGCTGTGTCAAGAGCTTTGCCTTTCAGGTGCTATCTTTTACTTTTGTGAAGACAGTAAGAAAGGCAATAGTTGCAGTGTATGCCATTACAGATCTGTGACCTTAACACTGAAAGAAAGGGTCCTAGGCATGCTCTGCACTACAGGTGGATGTATGAGTAGGTCTCTCTGTATTAGTTAGATCTCATTTGATTGCAAAAACAAGGCATACATACATCACAGAACATCCAGACTGCTAAAGGTTCTGTGGGACTAGTGGCCAACACATCTGGATTTATATAACTGGATTTTGACACAGTCTACGTTGGGGCCTGTGACTTCAATCCTACCTAGTCTGTAACTGGCCTTGCTTAGAACTATGCATGGAAGGTTGTCGCTTGTGTGTGTGTATATGTGTGTGGGGGGGTTGAGGTTAAAGTAGTTATTATTTCTTTAATTTTCCTCACACAGTTCAGATGTGTGCACAAAAGCCCAGTATAGCTTGTGTGGGGACAGTGGACTGTTCAGGAAAAATGAATTAAGATACATTACTGTGATTTTTACATTTTTTCACTTTCCTCACAATCAAACATCAAGCTCTTATATAGATTGCCATCTTTTAGTGGGAGAGGCAAGGAAGCATGCAGTTTCTATATGTCTGATGGCAGATGGTTGAAATAGGTTATTGCATGCTATTTATTCTTTCAGCTTCAAACCAGACAGATATCAAAGGTGTACACAGTAGGTGGCTGTCTTGAGTGTGCAAGGGTGAGGAGACATGCTATATAGATATATATATATATATATATATATATATATATATATATATATATATATATATATATATATATATATGTATATATAGTTCCCTATCAGAAGCCTGAAACACTATAAGCTTGAAAATCAAAATCCTGAAACCAAAAGCCTGAAAATTCAAAATCCTGAAAACCCAAAATCCTGAAACTCAAAATCCTGAAAACACAAATAATGCTAATATGTCACTATAAAGACACTAATATCTACCAACTGACCCTGACCCTAACCCTAACCCTAAGGTCCGTCAATATCGCACACTCACCTGACCCGCGCCCTAACCCTAACTCATTTAAACCGCCCCTAACCCCAATATTTGTCACTATTGCATACATGCCTAACCTGCGCCCTAACCCTAACTCACTTAAACCGCCCCTAACTCTAACATAAAACCAACCGCACACTCACCTGAACCCAACGCATGACCTAACACCACAGGGCTAACAACAGCAAAGCCACAATGACGTCAGTATGTCCATTTTGTGTTTTCAGGATTTTGAGTTTCAGAATTTTTGGTTTTCGGGATTTTGAATTTTCAGGCTTTTGGTTTCAGGATTTTGATTTTCAAGCTTATAGTGTTTCAGGCTTCTGATAGGGAACCATATATATATATATATGTATATATAGAGCGTCTATATTATCGAAGTTTCAGAATATCGAATCTGATATGGTCGACCATATCATCGAATTCTGAACATCAAAAGATTAAAAAAATGCCTAAAAACAAAAATAAATAAAAACTTACATTTGCACCCCCCACACCCCCCTACTTAAATATACCAACTCCAAGACTGCCCTACATTGAACTAAATGGAAATCTCCCCTTACAGAGATTTCCGTTTAAATGTTCAATGTTTTTTGCTTTCGCTAATCTGGTGCCGACAATATCAGCTTCAATACTGTCGGCCTTCGACAACGTGAAGTAGACCATATATATATATATATATATATATATATATATATATATATATATATATACACATGACAACAGCAGCTTAAGAAATAGGCCTGCAGCCCATTTGTGCCTTGATGTTCATCCCAAATTATCACCAGAGAAATACAAGGAAGTTACATTTTTGGGGTAGGTTGGGAAGTAAGCACTATTCCCAGATATGATTTATGTGTTTTGAAGCGTTTGTCTTCTACGTTTATTGTCTACTGTTTTTATTCAGTTTTGAACCTTTAAGCCTTGGATACAAGTTATTTCTTCCTTGAAAGAAAAAATAAGTCTGAATTTCTTGCCTTACTTGTGATTTTTGTTCAGGCCTTGTTTGGATCAAAGATTTGTACATAAGGTCTAAAATGTACCTCAGAAAATCTATAACCCCTTCAGACCTCCTGACCCCTAGCTTAATGTGTATATTTCCTCCACAATATTGCCTGATTAGGGTGCATTAAAAGGACACTGGAAAATTTTGAAGACTAAAATAAAATATGAGAAAAGGATGGAAAACGTAATCTGGATGGTGTGAAGAGGCCAGGATGATTGGAAACCAGAAAGAGCACTGCAAGATGTGCACTGGGGAAGAGTGGACAGTGGAGCATCTTGAAGTTATCACTTCACCTAAGACTGGCCCTTTATATAAAGAATATGGAGAAGTAATCAGAGATACTATAGTAGAAACAAAAATTGTATTAAGGGGCCAGTAATGCTCACGTTGCTGATTTCTTTTCCAGGACATTAAAATAAGCCAACATTTTCTCTCAAATAACTGAAAAGTTAGAAAGAACAATAAATATTCCAGTAATAATACAGAAAATTATGTAACTGTACATTTGCTATACAACGTGTTGAATTATTTTTTTTAACTTGACATGATCCTAGTCTTATGAATGAAATAGGTGAAGGTCAGTGGTATGGAAGAAATGTTCAGGTGCAATGACATTTGTAAAGACTATAGACTGATTTTAGGAAATGTCAGGTGGGCAGAGGATACCAAGAAATGCTTTGATGTGTGACTTATTAGGATTCCAGCTAATTTTCTTTCAAATATATTCTGCTAACCCTATAATATAACATGCATAGGTTATCCTGTCAACACCAAAATGGACCCGACAGGAATGAGCAAAACAATTTCTTCATCCGACTCAAATTCACATTGCATTCCCAGCCCATACCAGTGTATGAAAAACAGAGCTCTCATGACTCTTGACATGGTAAATATTATACTACCAAACCATTACAGAAGTTCTGTTTATCTAGTTTACCGCATAACAGTAGCTGCTGTGTCTTTTGGCTTTTCCCGGTTAGGGGTCGACACAGCAAAACTCCGGTCCGCTAATGATTGGCAGTAGATTTTTACGTGCCGAGTTGCCAGCTCTGACGCACAACCTTCAATGAAGTTACGCCCATTCACGCATGTCTCCACACAGAAGACGCTGTAGCTGAGAATCGAACAGAGCAACATCTTACTGTGAGGCGACAATGCTACTGCAGCACCACCACTGTAGTACTGCATAGAGGTAAAATTGTAAGAGTAAGTAGTTAGGAAAAAATATCTATCAGCTCTAAATGTAATAGATTGGTAAGTTTTTGAACCTAACAAAACGATACTGCTGTACAAATATTTAATAACATACTTCTCTCATTACTTGAAAAATATGACCCAACCACAATAATTATTTGACAAAAATGCTCATCACTGATGTGATGATAGGCAGTACTGCCAGCCATGTCAGAAGAAGTAGGGCAGTGGATGTGTAACATATGCCAGCACAACTAGCTGCAATTTTGTAAAAAAGTATATGTTATTTGTATATCAAACTGATTTGTACAGATGCGTGGGTTGAAAAATGTATTTGTAAAGCTACTTGTGTTAAAATGTACCAGCAATGTGCCCTGCTGGAAAGAAAAACAATGTGCATGCATTATTGTAACTGGATGAAATGTATATGTTTTAACAGAGGATACTTGAAGGGAACAGGTTAATCACAATCCAGCTACAGCAGACTTTGAAAAATAGTTGAAATTGAATTAGCCCATAAAGATTGTATCTTACAGTTCTGGTTGCAGACAGAGACAAAATGTCTGGGAAACACAGTATTAGGAAGCACTCTTTATTGTTTCTAGCACAGAGCTAATTGCTACTCTGGGAGGGTAGAGATTTGAACATTTTTTATGACTTCCTGGAGCTAGAGCAGATCTGAGCAAAGCTCTATCTGTGTGTATGGTAAAACATGGATGCTAAAATCCTGACAACTTCTAGCAATGGGGGATGCTTGGGAACCAGAAGTCAGATGATCAGATGCATGTGATATCATTCTGTACAAAAATAATGTTTTAATATTAGAGGAGTCTGAAGTCTCAGGAGCACTTTCTTTTTGAAACCTGACCAAAAAGGAAGACCAATCACTTACTTCATCTTGCCTTGCTCTAATAAGTAACCAGGGGTAGTAATTCTCTAAAACAATTAGGAAAATATAGTGAGAATATTTAAGTATTGTTGTTCTGTAACTGTGTGAATCTTTCAGCTGTGTTGGTTTCAATATTTCCTGTGACTGAAGCTCTGGTGTTTCTGTAAATAGATATTTAGTATTTTATGTACTTTATTATTTATAATTAAATATATTTAAACTTTTCATTGTGGCTGGTCCTTTTTAGAAAATATTTAAGCTTTGAGAGTATTTGCATATATTTATTTGGTGATATCTCTGGCCACTTCTGAAAGCCTTGCTGTTTGGTCAGCATTACCTTTTGTATTAATATTAATTTCACTCAGTATAATTGGGTACCCTTTAAGAGCCTTAGGTTGCTAGCTTTGTATTGCTTGGTGGCAGTGATAACTACCTTATAGTCTGGGCAGGCGGGGGCACAGCAGGTAAATCTGTGCCAGCCTTTCCCATGTGTGTGTGTGTGTGTGTGTGTGTGTGTGTGTGTGTGTGTGTGTGGGGCCAAATCTCACAGTGTGCATGTGTCAGCTACTTGGAGAAGAGACATGAAGCATTGATTTCACAGAGAGAGTGGTGGGAGGACTTGGTTGCTTGGGCACTCAGTTGAGAACTTAACTCTGCAGCTGTGTCAGTGGAGAACCTTATTGGTTACTTGGGGAAAGACTGAGATAACCCATACCTCAGGCTGAGTATGTTCTTTGTGTGCTCTTAACGGAAATCGTACTTGATGCAGGCAGGTCTGCATCTGGAAATACTGAGTGTATCCATTTGTATTTGTATCCATTTTCTCTCTTACAGCTTGATAAGTCCTGCCCTCCCATCTCCCAAGGCGTTCTCCTTCTCAGCACCTTAAATGCTCAACCTCTGAAAAACCAAACTCCAAAAGGCTGCTGGAACCCAAGCATACATTCCTATATAAAAAGAAAAGAAACCTGCTGCTGCCTAAGACATATCAGTGTACATGTTTTAAATACTGTTTGCCTTTTTTCTTTTGATTTAGTAGTCTGCCTAGTGTAGTGCCCCCTCGTGCATTGCTAGAAGCCTGCATCCATTCCCCTATATTTTCCCACTTCTCTCTTCAGCTGAAAATACCTATACTTCCCACTAGGTGGCAGTGCAAACCCTTCCTTTCATAACCATACCCTCAATTACTCTAAGTTCGGGTTAGACTTTCCCCACTCTACTTAGTGTTTAGCTCTACTTATAGCTCTCTCATTGCACTCGCTACAGTTCAAAATTACACCAAGTAAAATCATATCCCAGCATACCCTTGCCTGTACTGGCTCATATACTCACTGTTTAATTTCCATTTCCACTGATTGTTCCTGGTAGGCAACCTCCTCTCTTGGCTCTACCCGCTCCATTCTCCCTACAGGCTCACTCCACTCCCCCTACCCTGCCCACATTTCTCACCCGCCCTCAGTACCTCTACACTTATACTCTTGAAACCACACCCTCTCCATCATTATCCAATACACTCCTACCTCATCAACACACAACCGCCTTCTTACACCCACCCCCTAGCTCTCACTAGTCACATACCACATTAGTAAACCTAATCTGATCCTCTGCAAACTAAATACCTTATACACCCTTACATTATCTCTAATTCCATCATGCTACCAAAACCTACATCCTTCTTAACTCAAATGTTACTTCTTCTAATCCTATCTGGTATCTACTATCTTACTCACCCCCTTATTTCTCACCATTCCTCATCTTATCATATTACAAACACACGTTTCATACTACACTCACACTAACCCATTCCAATATCCCCCAATCTATACCCCATCAATAACTATTTATTTATTTATTTATTTATTTATTTATTTATTTCCAGTTTGATTACCAGGGAAGTCCACTGGACCCAGAGAGCCCATTTTCAGTGGAGGCCAGGGGAGAAAAGCTCCGTAGTACAGGTTACAGAAGAGATAACAGTCAAGTAAAATATAAGTTTCAAGTACATATATACAAATACATATCAAATTCAATACAAGGCATAACCAGTTTTGCCCATAGCAAAACTATCCTATGGATTATAAAATACAGATTCATTTTAATGAAATTATTCACACAGTCCAGTCAAAGGCTATTTACAATATATACATGATGCAAGAGATCATATGGGATTTAGCTATGGAAAGATATAGCAAGCTATATGGAGCTTAGGAACACAGGAGGATAACCTCCCAAGGGCTTTTACTTATAAGAGATCTAGGTAGAGAGAATGCAGTTACATTTCCATTTAGAAGAGAGGTAGGTGTGAAGCTGAGTTTTGAAGTTGTCTCTTTGACACTGTCCTTAGAGTGGGATGGGAGAGAATTCCATTTTTTACCTAGGGAGAAGGAGAGGAGAAGTTGTCCGGCAGGACGTTTAGGTTTGTGGACAGTAATTAAGTTTTGGTGTTCAGATCTGAGAGTTCTATTTGGGGTATAAGGGGGAAGGATGTTTGTCAGTGTGGGGCATTTGGTTGGATTAAATATTAGCCTATGAGCTGTGGTAAGTTGGAAGTAGTCCAGGTGATTTGTGAGTTCTAACAAATTTAGAGATTGGAGGGTAATACAGTGATGGGTGGAATGTTTGGCTTTGGTGGCAAATTTGGAAATTTTGTTATAACAGTTTTCGAGTTTGGAAGTGATGGTGGAGTATAGGTTGGTTAATAGAGGGGCACCATACAATAGACAGGGAAGGAGGTAAGTAGAGGCCAGAGTATGCCTAGTAGAGAAGGAGAGGAAGTGGTTGTTCCTGTATAGCATACCCAGTTTTTGGTGCATTTTCTTTATATTTTGCTGAATGTGGATGTCGAACTTGAGGTGTTCATCTACAATTACACCGAGTAATTTGGCGAGGGGAACAACCTCAGTAGAAGGGTTGCTTTGGCTGAGGACTTTGAAGAAACTTTTGTCATAAGAGAAAGATTTGATGGGGGAATATTAGTATTTTTGATTTGTTTGCATTGAGAGAAAGGTGATTTTGGTGCATCCAAATCTCAGTAGTTGAGAAGGAAGTTTGGGTCTTAATTAGAAGTTCAGGGAGGTTAGTGGCAGAGCAGACAAGAGCTGAGCCATCTGCATATTTAATGACTTTAGTATTTGGAATGGCAGAGTGAAAGTTATTGATAAAGATATTAAACAGTATTGGTCCGAGGATGGATCCCTGAGGTAAGCCGGTAGGAGTGGGTAAGAAAGTAGAGATGTCTTTTTTCCATTTCACGGCCTGAGATCTGTCTGACAGGTAACTTGAGAACCAGGATAGGGTGTTTTGGAGAGATGTAGGTCTGAGAGATGATTCAGAAGATGGGTATGAGAAATGGTATCAAATGCTTTAGAGAGATCTAGTATAACTGTAGATACTATATTCCCGAAATCTTTGGCTTGATTGACAGTTTCTAAGAAGGAGAGTAGGGCTGTTATGGTGCTATGCCCTGGTTGGAAGCCATGTTGGGTTGGAGTAAGAAGTTGGTTATGAGTCAGAAAAGGCATTAGTTGGAGGTGGATACATTTCTCTAGGATTTTTGAGATTGGGGAGAGCAGAGCTATAGGGCGGAATTTAGAGATGTTAGTGTTTTTTCCTCCCTTGTGGAGAGGAAGAATAAAGGCAGAACGCCAGAGTTTTGGGACATAGGATTCCTTTATGGATCTATTGATTAGGATGCTAATTGGGAGTGCTATACCATTGGCAGCAGATTTGAGGAAAGATGAGGGGATGCTATCAGGAGCATTGGAGCAGGGTTTGAGTTTGGATATAAGTTTTTTATTGTAGTTAGTGGAGACAGTTTTGAGCTCAAACATAGAGGGGGAATTATTGGGGGACTTAGATACAGGAGACAGCAGGGGAGATGGGTTGTTGGGAAAAGTCTTGGTTCGGTCGGATATTGACTCTATAAAGAATGAGTTAAATAATGCGGCTAATAAGAGGTCAGATTTACTTGGCTCAGGGCAGGGGTTATTTCTGGAACCTGGGTTGAGAAGGGAGTTTACTGAGTTCCAGATTAGCCTAGGGTTTTTAGTTTGGTTGGACTGAAGCTTAGTGTAGTAAGATTTTTTTGTCTTTGATGATTTGTTTTTTTTTTTGCATAATTACGAAGCTGTGTGTATAGGAGATGGGTTCTGGGAAATTTATTCTTTTGGTAAAGCTGCCAGGATTTGTCTCTTTGATGCATAATTTGTTTTGTTTCTTTAGTTAGCCAAGGGGCAGTTATGTTTTTTATTCTTCTTGGTGGAACTAGGGAGTTTAGAGCATCTGGGAAGGTAGAATTAAAATGTTCAATGGCTTTGTCAAGTGGGAAGTTTTTTTAGAATGTTCCATTTCATTTGTTTGAGATAGTTAGAGAATGTTGTGGGGTCAAATTTACTAAGGTTGTGAGTGTGAAGATATTGATGCTGATGCGGAGGGAGGTGGTAGCATGGTGGATGAAAGCTGGAATGTGGTCACTAATGGTGCCAGGGATGGTGCCAGAGTAGGTAATTTTATTTGGATGAGAGACTAAGATCCACTGAAGACTGGATCCTGGGGGATTTATATTATTGGGTCTGGTGATGGAGTGGATTACTTGAGTGAAGTTAAAGAGGTTAGTAGATATGGAGGGTGTGGCACAGCTGATTTTATTCCAGTCGATGTTTACATCACCTAGTATGTAGGTTTCATGGTTAATTTCAGTAGATCCCCATAGGAGTATGTCTTTGAGGGTTGAGGTGTTATTTCAGGGAGGGATATACAGAGGCTTTTATGATTATTCATTTTTAATAGACCTACTGTTAGTTCTGCATTAGTGAATTGGGGAATAAGATTTGGTAAAAGAATTAAGGTTAGTAGGTTGGAATAGATTAAAGCAACACCGCCACCCTTTTTGTTTAAGATGCCCATCTGAGAGAATGAAATCCGGTCGGTAGGATTTCAGAGTTAGAGATGTGGGGTTTGAGCCATGTTTCAGAGATGGCTTAAATGTCAGGTTGGTTCTGGCTTAGCCATGCTTGGAAGGGATGTATTTTGTTGTTGAGGCTCTGAGCATTGATTGTAAAAAATATGAGAGTTTTATAGGGAGCAGAAAGGTTAGAGGGAGGGGCAGGGTAGTTATTTGTACGTGAATTAGGTCCGGGGTTGGGGTGAATGTCTCCAGCTAAGAAGAGGACATTGAATAAAGCTAGTTTTGTATGTTTTGTTTATATTTTAAGCATTCTGAATGGTCTAGTATTGGTTTGGGAGTAGGTGTCTTACCTGTAGTGGAAATGATTTTAAGATTAAAAAGGTGAAGACGGTTGGGCTGAAATAGAGAGGAAGAGATGGAGTAGAAATGAATATTTGTGTGAGGGTAGAAAAGGTTTTGTGAAGAAGTATGGGAAGGTGTAGAGAGTAGTGGTAGGTTGGAGGTATAGGAGCTGGTGTAGTACAAAGGAGTTAAGAGTAGTAGAAGGGTAAAGGGAGTGCAAAGAGTTAGGAACAGAAAAGGGAGCATGGCAAGAGTTAATGTAGTTTGAATGCGTGAAGATTTGTAGTAGGTAGGTAGAGCTGTGAAGTGGGAGGGAAGAGGGAAAGACATGCATTTAATTAGTATGGGTGCAAGGGGGAGGTGGAGTGAAGGGAAGAGCTCAGACTGGATGATAATTGAGAGGGGGTGGGGACAGCTACCCCAGCAGAGGAGTGGAAAATTATCTGTTATAGCAATCAGTATCAGCACTGGGCTTTCATTTATCAGAAGAATGTAAATCCGTTTTCAGCAGGAAAGAAACAGAAAAGGTGGGCAAAAAACAAAGCTTTGGGACTAGGCTGTTATGCAGACAAGGGTTAAAGGTAGAAAGCAGCACACATGCTTGGCAATGCAGCTTTGTTTTTTGTATTGCTTTCAATTAGATTATTCCCCTTAACTTTGGGTTGTGTACTGTTGAAGGAGATAGTTTACTCAGTGATGCACTGCCATCTAGTGGCAAGAATTGGGAATCGCATCACATTAACCTGAAATGTCAATAAATAAATGGAGAACAATGTCTGGGAATAGGGGAGGCCCGTGCAAGTGTGCAAGCCACAAAACTGACAATATACAGTAGAACAGTAACTGAAAACAGTAGGCAAAACACCTACACTGTATCTAGCCTGGGAAAAAGGTTGCCCCTGTTGATTGGAGGGAGGGTTTCACAGGTATCCTAGAGGACGCTATCCAGAAATATGGTATACAGCAATGGATAGGAAGGGCCACCCATATTATTTTGGGTGTTTGTCCGAGACTGTATCTAGCCTGGGAAAAAGATTGTCCCTGTTGATTGGAGGGAGGGTTTCACAAGTATCCCAGTGGACGCTATCCAGAAATATGGTATAGAGCAATAGATAGGAAGGGCAGCCCGTATTATTTTGGGTGTTTGACCGAGTGGCATGCACACAACACAGGGACCGAGGAGACTCCTAAGCAACAGAAAAGGGATTTAACAGAGTTTAAAAGCTATCTCCTATTTCCCTACAAACTCATTTTTCCTTACAAGCACTCTACCCCATCCTTAACCAACCAAACCCTTAGAAATCTAATAACACTCAACTCCAGTACTAAGCAATTCAAGTACCTCCCCAGCATTTTTCAACACCTAATCACTATCCTTCTATCCAGTGATATACACCCAAACCCTGGCCCCCATACCCACTGCTGTACTTCCAAATCCACTGTATTCACCTCTCTAAATGCCCAAAACACAGCTAACAATATTCCCAACCTCCATGCCTGGCTTCACCACAGTAAACCAGATATCTTGTCTATTTCTGAAACTTGGTTAAAACCTCATATAAAAGACTCAGAAATAGTACTACCCAATTATTCCATTATCAGAAAAGACAGAACCCACAAAAAGGGTAGAGGAGTAGCTCTGCTTTATTCATCCTCCTTATCAGTTACCCCTACACTAAACCTATCCCCCAATTTACCAACGCTGAATTAATGCTGGCCCTGCTTCAAGTAAATAGACATAAGCACATATGCATAGCCTCACTATACATTCCCCCAGGAGACAATATCTCAGTACTCGAAGATATCCTATCCTGGCTTTCCACTAATATTAGCAATGAAACTATAATACTGGGTGACATGAACATTAACTGGTCCTCTCTCCAGTCCCTCTCAAACTCCCTAAATATCAACCTTTATAATTTCTCACAACTTATCAACTCTAGAACCAGACCCTCCAAAGATTACTCCAGCAGTAGTATCTTAGACTGGATCTTAGTCTCTCACCCTCATTATTTCTCTGATAGTGGCATTCTTCCTGACTCCCTTGACAATCACCTTCCCACTTTTGCTCGGTGCCTTACTTCTCCCCTACAGGTATCTCATAACTATATCTCCTCTCGCTACCTAAAAACTTTCAATTCCCTGACCTTTTCTAACTCTCTAAAATCAATAAACTGGAGCCCTCTAAGAACTCTACCCCTAGAAAATGCTGTTACCTACTTCAACTCAACTTTCCTAAATCTTTTAGACAGCTATGCCCCCCTAAAATCCAAAAGAATAAAAAGCAAAACAGTCCCTTGGCTAAGCAAAAATACACTAGCTGCCATGCAGCTTAGACATAAAGCCTGGTTACGCCACAAGAAAAATAAGACTCCCTCCACTCTCTATAAGTACAAATCACTTCACAATAAAGTCAAAAAGCTTGTTACAACACACTGAAAAACGTATTTTGTCTCACTAGAAAATAGCCATAAAACAAATCCACAAAAATTCTGGAATGGTGTCTCCACTCTCCTTAACCCTAGCAAGAAAGAAAACCCTTGTCCAGATCCCAATGCTCTAGACATAGATCTAGCCACTAAGTTTAACTCTTTTTTCATCAACTCAATTTCCAAACTAACCTCCTCCTTCTCTACCAACACTACACCCCCTACCTCCACATACTCTCCCCTGGCCACACTTTCACCATTACTCCCTAATTCCTCCACCTACCAACCCCCTCCTTTCTCCATAAAACCCATGCCCATATCTTCCATAAAAAAACTTCTCCAAAAACTAAAACCATACTATAATGCCCCCTATAACATACCCTCACACTTTCTAACTATAGCCGCTGAAGCCATTGCCTTACCCATCAGTATACTAATCAACCATTATATCCAAGAACGTCATGTACTCCAACTATGGGGTAACAATAATAATATTACAAACTTCTGCACTATTGTCATCCTATCCCCCATCTCTAAACTCCTTGAAAAATGTATCCATCTAGAACTTCTTCCCTACCTTACCTACAATCACTTATATACTCCAACACAGCTTGGATTTAGACCCGGCCACAGTACTACCACTGCCCTTCTTTCCTTCTTACAAATTGTTAACAAAGCCCTTAACTCTGGCTGTATTGTATCCACCCTCCTACTTGACCTCTCTAAGGCCTTCGATACAATATCTCACAACCTTCTCCTAGCTAAACTCTCTAAACTAAACCTATCCATTTCCACCCTCAATTGGTTCGATAGTTATCTCTCAAATAGACATCAAGCAGTCAAATGGAAAACAGCTACCTCCTTCTTCCTTGATACCCCCACTGGAGTCCCCCAAGGATCCATACTGGGTCCCCTCCTCTTCAATATATTCATAAACGATTTCCATCGCTCAATCCCTAATGCAAAACCTATCCAATATGCCGACGATTCAAATATAATCTGTCCTGCCACCTCCATTCTCACACTCATAAAGCTCACACAAGAGGTTTTCTCTACCAAGGGACAATGGATGTTAGACAGTCACCTAGCACTCAATGCCTCAAAAACAAACTAATGTTATTTACCCCTACAAAAACAACCATTATTGACAAAAATTAATTTTCCATCAAAAGCCATAACAATACATCTCTCGAATTAGTATCTGAGGCTAAATTACTAGGTGTCTACATTGATGACCAGCTCAAATTCACCTCTCTCTTGCAAATAAATATAAAAAAAACACCAAAAACTTGGCATGCTTTACCGCCACAATCGCTACCTTACTCCTTTTACTAAGTTTATTCTCTCTACCACATATCTCATCCCTTCTCTTCTTTATGGTGCTGCACTTCTAACAAACCTACAATCCTCTCTTAAGACAAAACTCTCTTCTTGCTATTACAAAATTGCAAAGTTTGCCACAAGCCAAAAGTCTTCTGCCCATCACTGTCTAGCCCTTCATCAATTAATCTGGTTAGAGCTGCCCAGTTATCTCTCCTTTATTCAACTCACTCATGCGCACAAACTCATTTTCACCCCCTCTCTCTGTCCCTCCTTATCTTCAACCTTCAAAATGCACCTCCCTGAAAGACTATTAAGATCTAACAATCAAAACCTAATAGACCTGCATAAACCTACCAGTCCCTCAGGGAAAAATCTCCTATCCTTCGCCCTTGCATGTCATTGGAACTCCCTACCTCCATCCATCCGTACCACCACAAACCTCTCTTCCTTTAAAAACTCACTCCACTCACACCTTATTTCTCAGTGGGAATGCTCCTGCTCCCACCCCTCTTAATCTCTTCACCTCTCTTCATCAGTCTTCTCCGATTCCATACATGGTTTTAGCAGAAACCAATCCATGTGTAAACAACTACTCTTGATTTACAATGCTGATACTTTTTATCTCAGAAATTGTCTCTGCTAAATGAAATATTTTATCTGTAATTAGTAAAACCAAAACTTAATCATTTTTCCTTTAGAAATTATATGTTTAAATGCAGTGTTTTTACTAGTACTTTTGTACTTACTATAACAAAAGCTTTGATTGTAATTTTTGTTTGCAATTATTTTGTTTTTGGAGCTTTTCTCCCCAGTACTCCATTGAAAATGGGTTCTTCTAGGCCCAATGGACTATCCTGGTAAACCAACTGCAAATAAATAAATAAATAAAAGAACATCCCTCTACAGTGTTAGTGGTGAGGATTCAGGCTCCTTGATTACTGGCACCATTTTTTCGATAGACAGCACTTTTATCAAGTGTTTATTAGCTGAAACAAAATGAATGAAACATTTTTTGCTGAAACGTGCATATTTTTTTTTTTTGCAGGGAACAAGTCCCCCTCAATGTGAGATACATCCATATCTCCCCCATACTCAAAAATATTTACTCCAAATTTGAACAACAGGATAGAAAAAATAAAACTCCACTGTCAGCGAAAGTTGTTTAGTCAATTTCTTTTTGATAGCTCAGCACTCAGTTGCATAACAGATACTCGACTGACTCACATACAAGTGATCTAGTGAAAACTACACACAATGCATTCAGTAATTTAACTGTCCAAGGAGTCACTCATTTCTCCAGAAATTTTCAGACAACAGAAACAGATGGCTGAAACAAGTAATAAACACATTAATCAGTGTTTACAATTACTGTGTCTAGCCAATATAATTTAAGAACATTTTTGTGTACAGTTATTGTATTTCTTGCCTCTAAGGTCTCTTTCAGCACATAGCTTATGGTTCTGAAAAAAAAACTCATCCTGTGCAATGAGTGTGATAGTCTACTAAGTAAAGAATATATATATATATATATATATATATATATATATATATATATATATATATATATATATATATATGTATATATATATATCCTTAGGGCAAAATGATTTGGACAGAATATTACAAACAGCATGATGAAGGCAGCTCCAAATAGCTTTAGTGTCAATTTTGTGCTTGTCTTTATGTGAGATAAAATCAGGTTTCTACTTACAAAGGAATTTGATATGAGCCAACCTGAGCTTAGATTTTAACAGTTTCCCACTGCCATTTAACTCTCACCTCTCTTTCTCACATTAACATGATTCCCCCAAAGGGAGATTTTTAAGTTGCATATCAGAAGTAATGTTATTAGGGATCAGTCTGATTAGAATTTACAGTAAAATGATTCCTGTTCCAAGTTGTATTATCAGATAAAAGTTATATAATGTTATTAGACATCTGTCTGATTTGTATTTGCAGTAAAATACTCAAATGCACATAACAACTAGATCCTTGCTAATTTTTTCCCCTTTAGATCTTTTATAATACTAATGCTTCTCAAATGAAATTCTGTACTTCTATGGGAAAACTGCTTCTGCACAATGATACTTAAACCTCAGCATTACTATTATATATAGCCCAGTACAATCTCACTCAGAAAGGTACCAGTATGCAACCTCTCATCCTGTATCACGAAAGTCCTGCCTTAGAAGAAAAATCTCAGCAATCCTTGTCCAGATATTTACCAAAAATATTTGGTATTTACCAAAATATTCCTTTCATCCAAACCCAGTTTTCTAAATCCTGTTGTGCAATGCTTTCATAGTATTTCAGTTTTCATAGCTACAGTGAATGTAACTTGTGTTAGCAGTGAAGGATTTAATATTTATAATTTATCCAGTCTGATTCCCACTGGAGAAGAAGCATAATTCTTAGGTTATAGATTCATACCAACTGAATGTGCTAAACATAACAGATTTACTGACTATTTTAAATGACTATTCTATTAAATTGCAACAGAACTGTTATTTGAAAATTAGACTTTTCCAAGTGTCTAGAATTCTGTTCTAAAGAAGAATAACTCACATGACAAATCATCCTGTGGTTATTGCATTTGGAAATGCATGTGAATGTGATATTATTTTACTTATTTATTTAGTTAATTATCTATTTATTTTACATTTGTTGATTGGAAAAGTCTGGCTGGGCACAAAAGCCCCTTTTTAGCAGAGAACCAGGGAGAAAAACTCCAGTGCAAACAGCAGAGGGAATTTAATAAAGCCTACATGGTCTTTTTTACTATGTAGGCATCATGCCACACTGCTTACATGAAAGTAAGTAGGTTTGCAATCCATTAAGTAGTGCTGGGTGACACGCAAACACGCGCTAACACAGGAAGATCCGTGGCATGCAAATCACCTTAAAAGCAGGTGAATCTCATGCACATGAGGCAGGTAGAGTGAACCTGCAAGCAGATAGGCAGCCCTGCAGACCCCGTGTCAGTGTCCATAGGGTACATGGAAAAATTCCATACACAGGAATGTAAACAGACAAAAGGGGCTGTAAAAATGTAGATAGATAGAAATGGCATACCACACACAGATATGAGTGAAACTATCCTCTGTGTGTCTCAAAAGTTACTGAAAATATGTTAAAATAAATTTTTTTTAATAATATGGGCATGTTTTCACAGTGTGCCATACAGCGCAAACATGCCTTATAGAAAAAAAAAAGTGGAAAAAAAAACATAATTAATATTATGAGACCCTCCATGGAGTATCTACAATGGTGCATTGGTGTTGTTGCTAATGTGGTAGGGCTTGGAAGCATGTAGTTTTGGGGTTGTGAGCATGAATCCCTATGTAAATGAGGTGGAGTTACTGAATAGCACAATGGGGTAAGCATGTCCACATAGCCCCTCCGTGTAGGCAGAGAAGCATGTGACATCAGGAGAGGGTGAGTCCAATAATTTCTATGTTGACTGGAGCTTACCAATGCCTGTTTGCATGGCGCACCGCCATGCTGAGAGTGGAAGTCTGGGGAGGGGTGTGCACCGACTTCTAACCTTTGTTTACCTTTGGGGAGTGTTTTTCCATGTGTTTGTGCAGCATGCAGCTATGCTTTATTTACCTACAGGGTGCACATTTGTGTGGTGCGCTGCATTGCTGAGAGTATCTAAAAGGCAATGATGTATTAATTAGTTCTGACCCTTGCTTAACTTAAACTAGGGCCATTAAATGATGTAACTGATATACTAGGCAGATGTAATACATCATAGATAGCCAATCACACAGTCAGCACCTACAGTAGACCACTATAAAGTATACATACACCCTACAATCTGATTTTTTCCCCCATACTCTGCACCACTGGAGTACAGACTTGGGAATTTTAACTGAAAGAATGCTAGGGGCTGCTGCAGGTCTGCTACATCTGTATGTGCTAGATGCTGAAGTCAGTGCTGTTGCTGCTGATGACAATAGGCCTAGACAGAGAAGGGGGAAGAATGTTCAGGCCCAGGGTAATCTTCAAGGAGCTACATGAGCTGGAGATTGTAGAGTGCTATAGGGTGAACAGGGACATACTATAAGAACTCACTGAGCTCCGCCACCCTCAACTCAGACCCAGAGCCAACAGAGGGGAACCCATCCCATTGAAAACAAAGGTATGTGTCACCCTTAGGATAATAGCCACAGGTACCCTCCACAGAACAACTGGGACATGATGGGGGGGGGGGTCTCACAGACATTAGCATCCAAGGTACTCCACCAGTTCCTGAATTCCATGCTACCCCATGCCAGTGAGCACATTTATTTTCCCTCATCCCTGAGGTGAGGGCCACCAATATGCAACACTTCTACTGTGTAGCACACTACCCTGAGGTACTGGGTGCCATAGATTGCACTCATGTACACATCAAGGTACCACCTGGTGAGGAGGGTAGAATCTATATCAACCACAAGGGGTACCACTCCATCAACTGGTTGTGTGCAATGCCCAGGGTATTATCATGAATGTGTGTGTTGGCAGCCCTGGCAGTTAGCATGACTCCCATATATGGCATGCATCACAGTTGTACCAGATGTTTGTTAGAGGGGACATCCCACACAGCCATTTACTGGTGGATGCTGGCTAGGCACTGGAACCATGGATGATGGCACCCATCAGAAATGCACACACACCCATGGAATAATGCCATAATGAAACACATGCACAAACCAGGAACATCATAGAGCATGTGTGTGGGCTGCTAAAGTCACATTTACAGTGCCTTGATATATCTGGTGGAGCCCTGCAGTACTCTCCAGCCACATATGCACATATGTTCACAGTATGTGCCATGCTACACAATATGATCCTATGGAAATAGCTGCAGCAGGATCAGCAAAGGGAAGGGATATACAACCCCCCACCAGTGCCTAGGTCACCACAGCCACACCCACAAGGGGACTCTGAAGGGGAAACCCCTGTGGTTGTTCCTGTAGGAAGATATAGGCATGCCAAGTATGCCCTGGCATTGGCTAGGAGAAAATGCATAGCACATTTACTGACAACCTAGGGCCCTAGGGACTGACACCTTACTCCCAGTCACATACATATATTAAAATAGCTGATGCCAGACAACCTGTACCTATCCATGT
Organism: Protopterus annectens; assembly: GCF_019279795.1. NCBI lineage: Eukaryota > Metazoa > Chordata > Ceratodontiformes > Protopteridae > Protopterus > Protopterus annectens. Next base: position 1,353,334,514 of record NC_056744.1, on the reverse strand, counting down.
ATTGGCTGTGTCCTGCTTGCATCAGACAGAGTCAGCCCTGAACTACAGGTCTGTCAACTAATGCATTCACAAGGTAAGTCTCTAACCTACACACTACTTGTAAGGATTACTATAATATGGTATTGTATGTATGGATCTGTTGCTGTTATGCAAGGCTATTTGGACAGATGTAACATCCACATGGAACTACAGATACTCAGTCCAACAGTATGTGTTCCTTAATATTCACTAGGCTTCATGGTTGGAATATTCATGACATCAGGCAAGGAAGATGTTAAACAGTGGACACACATGATATTTGAACTACTGTCTACCCAAGCTGATCATGTGCTGTTGTTCCCCCACCTCCAACACAGTGGTGTACCCATATAACTGCTTTAACAGAAAATCAGCTATCATGTATCAGTGGCCCAGGCAGTCTCAGGGCTGTAACACAGATATCATTCACACATTGTATGTCTCTCTTTATGCAGGATAACAATGTACATATTTATGCTGTTGATTGTGTGATGAATGACACTGGGATATTGGCATGCTGAGGGAAGGGCATGTGGAGGTTATGAGTATGTCACTTACTGGTGACTGTGGCCTCAGCTATGCCATATTTTCCCTGCCATACCACTGTAGAGACATGGTGATCTGATGCACATTAGGTGTAAACCTGTGTAGCCAGGTCTGTGTACCCAGGTTTTTCATCCTTGAGTATGTACAGCACATGTTGTGACTGATGTGCTACTTACCAGGTACATAGGTCTACCTGATAGAAAAGATACTACATATATAGTCACTTGGGGCTTATGGCCATTAGTATGTCAACAGGTATTTGTTCATCAATGACCTCTTGTAGGCTACTGACATAACTCACAGAATCTATGAGTGCTCACAACGTGCAGGAATCAGCAAACATTGCTAGCCACAGTCATTCAGTAGTCGTGTGTATTGTGGTTACATGAATTTCAAGCAGTAGCGTACCCAGGACTGTGCCCTGTTGAGCACTGCTGCTTACAGATCATGTATTGGAGGCAGATGTCCCTATGTTGCATATGTGCCCCATCAATGACTGCAAACTGGGAGCCATTATTGAATCCCCAAATGATGTGGATATTCTACAAAAGGGCCTTACAGAAACAGATGCTTGGTGCCAGAGCCATGGGCTCAAGCTTAATGCCAAGAAATGTATAGTTATCCCCTTTGGGGAAAACCATGTACCCATGAATTACCACATAGGTGGCAGTACACTCAACACCGAATGTGTGATGAGAGACTTAGGGACACAGGTGGATAGTGGTCTCACCTTTGATAACCACATTGCCACAACAGTCAGGAAATCCTTCTATGTGGCACACCTCATCACTAAGAGCTATTCATCCAGAAAAAAGGAGGTCATTGTCCCATTGTACTCATCCCTCATTAGACCCAGTATAGAGTATGCCTCATTTGGTATGTACCTCACAAGACATCTGCAACAGCTGGAAAGGCCGCAGAAATACCTCACTAAAAGAATCACATGCCTAAAGCAGATGTTCTATGCTGACCATCTAAAAAAACTCCAGCTATACTCTGTGGCATATCTTCTACTCAGAGGCAATCTCTGCTTAACATACAAGGCCATGTCAAACCCTGAGCTGTTGGACATGCTCCACGTAAAGAAATCGCAATCCCTCAGAGCCACATGCTCCAGGGATCTAAACCTTGTCATCACAATGAACAAAACATGCTGGAGGGATAGGATCCTGACCCAGAGACTCCCCATACTCTGGAATAGACTGCCCATACATGTCAAGCAGAGTGCCTCCTTGACCCTCTTCAAGAGGAACCTTGATTATTGGATGGGAGATAGGAAATTCACCCCAGGGATCACACCAGTGGATCTGCTAGACAGGGGTCCAGGGAAGTAAATATTGTGGGAATAAATTTCCGAGGAATTGTTTGGCTAGGCTTGTATAGACCCTAGGGCTGATAGCCTAGTACCAACCTATGAACCTATGAACCTACAATGACAGTATCATGAATGCCTAAGTGGATGTTTTTTAAATGTTGCCTGAGTGGGGAATATAGTCAAACAGCTTGGCTCACTCTGGGGGTTGCACATCCTGATGTACCCTCACCCAGGTCCTTGGCAACTGCCTCGGAAATGTCCACCACATATAACAGTCATGCTCCCTCTGTCATGCATCCAAACTGTGTATAGTCAACTGTGTGTAGATCACATATATGTGTGCTGAGCAGCTCCAGATGATTTCCCCTACAGGCATACAGATATGTATACTTAGACAAAAAGGTCTATAGTTATGTTGGTCAGTGGATGCACCCCCTCTGTGCAAGGGTGGAACAATTGCCATTGTCCACTCAGCTGGTGTGCAGCCAGTGGTGTCAGGATGATTGCAAAGATTTCCCAATGGTGTTAGTAATCTTTGTGAGATCACATGTGGGATGCAGCTTGGAATGTTATCATGTGCAATAGATGCTGTATATGGTCCATTGAGAGGCCAATTACAAACTTGTGCCTGCATGTTAGGGAGTACCCTCACCCCAACTGTCACACAGCAATGTCCACCTGTTATTGCACAGACTGCTAATGGCAGTTGTCCACCACTCAGGTGTGGTGAGCCATGACAAGCCTGTGTCTCACCTGTCCCGTGCAGCCGAGTTCATGCAGTTGTATTGCTGCTGACATAATGCATGGCTGTAGAGCTCTGCATACCTGCCTATCCCATCTGCAGGGGGATGTGCAGTCAAGCTATGTCAACCATCCTACAGGAGGTTATAGATGTTTTTTCTTGACATATATGTCTGTATTGTTTGCAAGGCGGGGTATGTGCTGGTAGTTCCAAAGAACATGATCTGTGGCCAGATCCCACCAGGTATGACCTCACATGGGGGGCTGCAGTGGTCACCCATATTGGTAAACACATGGTGCACTACTTTGGTTCCCCATGTGGAGATGTCACAGCACTGATGTAGGGCATTGTAGGTAAGGACCTGGACTATCCTTTGGGCAAGTGAGCCACAGCATGACTAAGCAACACATTGTGTACAGTACATATTGCACTTCCATAATCTGTACATATTGCACTTTCATAATCTGTTTGTCTGTGCTCTGTACAGACACCTTGCATGACTCTCGTCCTGCAACATGCTGGCAGGAACTGCAATACTTACATGCATGGAGGACAACTAGCATGTAGTGCAAAGCAGTGTCTGGAGATCTCTATCACCTGAAATGCCATGATAGGTGTTAGCATGGATATGAGCAATACCACTGTCGTACATCTACTGACACTGGACCAAACACTGTCACATTTGCTGAAGGCCAAACCATGCCTACTGACTGTTAACTGGCAGAGCCCATTGACTGTTACACTATGCAATGGATGTTGGACATAAGTCTCACTCCACCAACCATGACCTGATCACATATATGACAATATTAGGCCAGCAGGCCATGCTGGAAACTGTGTATGTCATGTACAGAGTGTTATATCAGCTGGTGGATAGGCAAGTGTCTGGCAGTCATATTCAGGGAACATAGCAGTGGGAGATCTATGCTGCAATAATGCCAGTCACCAGTGGAGTTCATTATTGGTGTATCCCTTCTACTTGTTCCCTCTCTGCAGTCACAGTCTCTGACAAAGTACATTAGAGGTGACTGCATATCAGGAGCTGTCACAAACTCCCACACAAAACCAACAGTTATCAAGGATGGCCTAAGACACAGTCAGTTGCTGTCTGAGCCACTGAGAATGACTACATGCCAATGACTGCACAATACTATCCTGTGGGGAGTCATCCACCCCTGGCAAAATATCGTAGTGTCTGCATACTGCACACAGTTGAGCCATTACACATGGAGTTATGGACACAGAGAGTAATGTAGCCTTTGACTGTCACTTCTTGGAAAGATGTGGATGCATTCACTGTTGTACAACTCATACCGAAAGGTTTGGGATGTAAATCCCAGACTGTCACTTGTATACTGAATGTGGCAGTCATCACACCTATCATTGTGAGAAATGACACCCTTGCTATGTCACTACACAGGCATATCATACAACTGTAGCAGCCACACAGGTTCCATGGTACACCAATACACAGTGTAGATAACATGTCCTATGGAGTCCAACTCACAAATGTACATGTATAGTCTGTCTCTGAAATGCTTTGGAGGGGATGTGTATGGCTCCATACAAGGAAGTGTCAGTTCCCACTGTGTACCTCCCATATATCAATGAAAGGACTAACGCATGTCTCACCTGTTCTACACACCGACAACATCAGTGTGGCATGCGTAATACATGCTGATGAGACAGGTATATAACATAGGCAGTACACCCTACATGAAACAGGCCTCTCTCATGCATATAAAGCACACATCTGCTGTGACACACATCATGTGCAGGTTACAGACTAGGATGCAGAACACGACAATCATAACTCTTATCAGACTACTGTTGGTACTGGACACAGAATATAAGTAGATGGGTCATCTCCATCAGCATATCTTGTAGATGTGTTAGTTCCAAAAACCCTGATGGCACTTATCAAGTGTAGCAGACCTCCTCACAGATTATGTATGCATGAATATGTTGAATACCGCCATTGTCCTTGTTAGCCTGTTATACACATATGAACCTATGGAGCCATACAATTATAGTGCTGTACCTTATACAACACAAGCACACCAAAATAAATAATCCACACACATACACTTCACAAAACCCTACACTAAACCATACATACACTACTAGCTATCCACTTACCTTAACCCAACCCTAACCCTAAGGTTCTTAACTATCGCACACTCACCTTACCCGCTCCCTAACCCTAAAGTCCCTATCGCGCACTCACCTTACCCACTCCCTAAACCTAAAGTCCCTATCGCACACTCACCTTGCCCACTCCCAAACCCTAAGGTCCCTATCGCACACTCACCTTACCCACTCCCTAACCCTAAAGTCCCCAACTATCACACACTCACTTTATCCCGTTCTGTTCTCACACTTACCTTAACCCGGTCCATAACCTTCGCTCCAGTTGAGGAAATAGCAAAGCTGCAGAAACGGCCCACCGAATACTTTCCCTAGGAAAGTATTCGATATTCTGCAGCTTCATTATTTTCAGCATTCAGTGCATAGGGTTCGATATTATAACATTCAAAGTTTTAAGACTTCGATGTTATAATATAGCCCCACACATATGTATGTGGCATACTCATGACAAATGCCAGCATACAGTATCTGTTGGTAACTATTACAAGTGGCATGGTAAACCAACGCTGCATTAAACAAGTACATTTTAACTAATATAGTCACCCTGTGCATCAGCCACATAGCTTCATTTCCCTGCATCAATGGTGAGGATGACAGGGATGTAGCACAGGTATCATCACCTGCACAGAGTGTTGTGTGAAGGTGCAGGAGGCCTAGACTGGCCCAAACTGTAGACAGCATGTGTGTGAGTCAGGAGGATAGCATGTAAGATGGGCCATGGAGAGATGCAGCATGTGTCTGTAGGTGACCTGCATTTGACAGTGGTGTGTGACTGTGTGTGTGTGTACCCAGTCAAGCTCAGTGCTAGCCCTACACATGTGTATGTTAGACAGCTTTGAAAAGTACATAGTAGAGTCGACAGTTCACTGTCTCCAGCCCCGAACACAGGAACTGGCTTTGCCAGGAGCTGCACTGGCACCTCCATGCCCAAGGTCAGAAGTGGTGCTAGTACCTGACAGTGACTGCTATCTGCTGGGATTGTGTCCCCCACAGGAACACCCAGCACCATGAGCCCATGGCCTGCCATGTCATGGTATGGACAGCACACTCCCCTCTGTAGTGGTGGATGTACTGCCACTACAGGAGTGTGAGTGTGCATGGCCACATGGACTCTCAGCAGATGGGGCTGCTGACCTACATCCACAGATCCAATGATCAACTCCAACCTCACATTCCAGTACAATGTGCGATCCAAGACAGACATTGTCTCTGCCCACTCTCTGTCCAGTGCATCAGTGAACTAATCTAGTGTGTCTCCAATGCAGTGGAGGCAGTCATGGATGTCAGACTGTGCTGCATCCATAACCCAAAGCATATGTCTAGTTCTCCATTCAGAACGTGCTTCTGCCTTCATGATGGCCCAAAGCATGCACCAAGTGACCCATGATGTGACACCTGCAACAGGTGGTTAATGAACAGCAGGCCTATTGCAAGCACCCCTGTCAATCTACCTGTGTGGGACCTTGCCAGCTGTCTGGCTATAGCCCGTGTTTACACTCACTGGAGCCATGATTGCCACATTTTCCTGTTCAATGTCCCCACCCTCTGACTGTCCAATATCTGTGGCCTTTGGGGACAGGGCATGTGTGGGCATATAGAGTGTGTGCAGTGACAATGGGAGCAGAAGAGGGAGGTCTATCTCTGGTACAGATGCAGCCCCCGACACCCAAACCTGTGCCTCACTGTTGCCACCATCATCATCAGAGTCTGAAGAGACACTGACATCAGGTTGTATAGGGGACAGATACCAACCCCCATGGTCACCTGCAATAAGAAAGAGAAAAGCAGTACATTACTACCTGCACTATTGTGTATGAAAAGCTTCCAAGACTCATAACATAACTCATTATGTTAATTTGACCATATATCTCATTTCCGCTCTGCTTTCACTGGTATGTGTGAGTAAGCACAAAATTATCATTTTGTGAAATCACTCCCCTTCAACTATTTAAATTTATTGGCCATTCTGCTGTATTCCATAGTACCAGAATACAAAAGTGATCACCCCCTTTCAGTCTATCTTGCTGTTTTAAAAATAGTAACTATCCACTAAAACTTAACTTTTTAGACAGGTAAAACTTAAGTAACCTACTTTCACATCTAAATTATCTAGTGCACACTGCAGTGTTTAGGATAAACCATTTTTTTTCATCGTACCTTTAAACATCCCTGTGACTAACACTTGCTGAAATACCTGCTGGAAAGCACTAGGAAGCCTGAAAGTGATACAACCACTCAACTCTCCTTATTAATAAGGAGAAATTAATCATAGACACTAAACAGCCTATAATTGCAAAGTTCCTTGCTAAGGTAAGGGAAAACAGCTCTGTACTTTTCATAAAATAGCTCCAAACCAGGCATGTCCAAGGGTCAGCTTCCGTTGATTTCTCCTGTCCACCTGGTGAATCTGGGCATACTGGGGCAATGCAGCAATTGTCTCATGTATACAGACAACACTCTCCTCCTACTACCCAATACTACAACCTGTGAGAGATGCACTTACCTAGCCAAACTGGAAGCAAAGCTCTCTCCACCCAAGATTGTGCTAGACAGTCAAGAGGAGAAGGTTAACACCCACACTGCACTTCAAGCAACACATAGCCCTTCTAAACTCACATCACCAACACACACACATAGCAACACTAAATCCACATATGCGGAGGCCCTTAACTGTAACCTGCCCAAGCAACAAGGACCTTTGAAGCTGAAACGCAAACAAACACCAATCACAACCAATGTGTCACATAGCTCACAACACCAGTGTGCCACCCAGCAACAGCCCCTAAGGCAAGATACCGTACCTAACACTTTAGTCATGGGTGACTCTATAGTCAGGCACACTGATGTCCCACTCACCAGGCTGAACAAGAAGAAAATTACAGTGAGCTGCCTGTCGGGTGCCAGGATGTGCCACATAACTCATGCACTCAAGTCATTCCACAACAAGTATAAATATGACTCTGTCATTGTCCATGTTGGAGTGAATGACTTGAGGCGTACCTCCCTGGACTACATGAAAAGAAACATGGAAGAGCTCTCGGATCATGTGGCCCAGGCAGCTATGACCCTAGCCTTGAGTAGCATCCTGCCATCACCCAGAATGATACCACAATATAAGGACAAAATGATTGACTTCAAAAATTGGCTAAGCTTCTGGTGTCATTCAAAGGGGATCCAGTATCTGTCTGCCTGGGATGACATGATCGACAGACCATGATGCTTTGCCAGAGATAGTCTGCACCTGTCACCCCTGGCATTCAGGTTACTGGCTAAGGCTATTGCCACCTCTATAGTGCCTTTTTTAGGCAAAGTTCAAAGGACAAAACCACCACTGTAACTGGTACAATCATGCAAAATCTGAAGGTAATGCTACTCAATGCTAGAAGTCTAAACCTTAAAATGCACTCTCTCGAGGCACTCCTAAAAATGGAGAATATCGATATCTGTGCAGTAACTGAGACCTGATTCAAGGCTCCAGAGAGCACCCCTGCAATACCAGGCTACAACTCTTACCACACTGTTCGGCCACCAAACCAGGATCGAAACACTAAAGGTGGAGGAGTGTCCATATTCACCAAGGATATTCACACCACCAGGTTAGTTGCCCAACACAATGCATCTGAAATTCTCCAGGTGCAACTAACACTTGGTAAGACTGCAATACAAATTGTAGCTTACTACAGATCCCCCACCATACCTCAAGATTCTCACTACACCTTTCTAAACATATTGGAAAATATTAATATACAACCAAACACCCTAATACTGGGTGATTTCAACTACCCTGCCATTAACTGGGAAAACTACTCATGTACCAACACCTTTGCCCAATGGTTCTTGGAATTCATAAATTCCAATACCCTGGATCAACTAATCCATAGTCCCACCAGAGGCTCCAATATCCTAGACCTGGTCATTACCAACATGGGAAATCAGTGCTCCACACCTATGGTCACCCCCTCGTTGGTCAGGTCAGACCATAAGCTAATCACCCTTAACATCCACATCCCACCCCCACTCCCCAGTAAGGAAACCTCGATAAAAAACTTCTCCAAAGCCAACTTCATGCTACTCAAGTCAGAAGTTACAAACTTCATGACACCCATGCAGATGGGAACTGAAAGTTCGACTGCTGAGTCCTACACTAAGGCACTGTACAAGCACATCCACTCATGCATGAATCATGCCATCCCAAATAGAACCAAGATGCTCTCCTCCAAAAGAAGGAAGCCAACCTGGTGGTCCCCTGCCATAAACAAACTTTACAACAAAAGGAAGAAACTGTTGCAGAAACGAGGAAAATCCTAGGATGCAAAAAACTCCCTTACCAGCCTCAGTAAGAAACTGAGATCCCTCATAAAATTCTCCAAAGCTAGTCACGAAAATAAAATTGCCAAAAATTCCAAAGACAACCACAAGGCATTCTATAGTTATGTCAAGAATCTAAATGGCAATGCTCAGATCTGCTGTGAGCTACAACAGAATGGCATTAAATATACTGATCCCAAGATTATTGCCAATATCCTAGCAGATCAATTCAGTGCCAACTTCACCCCCCTCTCACCCCCTAAATGGCCCATCTCAATACCGAAAGATTGCCAAATTCCAGTAATAATGGCCACACAGGTAAAAAACGCACTTTCCAAAGCTAAGAATACAGCATCCATGGGACCAGATGACATTCCAGGCTGCGGACTACATGAACTAAAAAATTAACTGGCACCTCAGCTAAGTGTCATGCTTAATCATACCCTCACCTCAGACTTTGTACCCACTGAGTGGTGCACAGCTACAGTTATCCCACTTCACAAGGGGGGATAGAACTTGGATACCGGGAACTACTACCCCATCAGTCTGACGAGCCTGATCTGCAAGGCCATGGAATGTATTATCATGGAACTTATAAACAAAGACATTGGTAACCTTAAAACACTGGACCCCACCCAGTTTGGTTTCATGAAGGGCCGATCTTGTCTCTTGAACCTGATTGACTTCTTCAAATCAGTCTCCAGAGCAGTGGATGAGGGTAAGGCAGTCCACACAACCTATCTGGACCTTGCCAAGGCCTTTGACACCATCCCCCACTCTGGAATCATAGATAAACTTACTAAGCTGGGCATTAATCCCTACATCACTCAATGGGTTGCCAACTGGCTTACTGACAGAACCCACACTGTAAAAGTAGCTCCAGACAAGTGACAAGTGGAGTACCTCAGGGTTCAGTCCTGGGACATCTCTTGTTTGGCATCTACTTCTCTGAAGTACAGGCCAACACTAAGGGACTCTGGCTAACAAAGTTTGCAGATGACTGCAAACTGGGAGCCATTATTGAATCCCCAAATGATGTAGATACTCTACAAAAGGGCCTTACAGAAACAGATGCTTGGTGCCAGAGCCATGGGCTCAAGCTCATTGCCAAGAAATGTATAGTTATCTCCTTTGGGAAAAAACATGTACCCGTGAATTACCACATAGGTGGCAGTACACTAAACACCGAAAGTGTGATGTGAGACTTAGGGACACAGTTGGACAGTGGTCTCAACTTCAATAACCACAATGCCACAACAGTCAGGAAATCCTTCTATGGGGTACACCTCATCACTAAGGACTTTTCATCCAGAAAAAAGGAGGTCATTGTCCCACTGTACTCATTCTCATTAGACCCATTATAGAATACAACGCCCCATTTGGTATGTACCTCTCAAGACATCTGCAACACTGGAAAGGCCGCAGAAATACCTCACTAAAAGAATCACAGGCCTAAAGCAGATGCCTATGCTGACCGCCTTAAAAAACTCCAGCTATACTCTGTCGCATATCGTCTACTCCAAGATGATCTCTGCTTAACATACAAGGCCATGTCAAACCCAGAGCTGTTGGACATGCTACACTTAAACAAATTCCAATCCCTCAGAGCTACTCGCTCCAGGCATCTAAGCCTTGTCATCACAATAAACAAAACATGCTGGAGGGATAGGTTCCTGACCCAGAGGCTCCCCAGACTCTGGAATAGACTGCCCGAACATGTCAAGCAAAGCACCTCTTTGGCCCTCTTCAAAAGGAACCTTGATGATTGGATGGAAGAAAGGAAATTGACCCTGGGGATCACGTCAGTCACCCTGCTATAGAGGGGTTCAGGGAAGTAAATAGTGTGGGAAGAAATAGCCAAGGAATTGCTATGGCTAGGCTTGTATAGGCCTTAGGGCTGATAGTCTAGTACTAACCTATGAACCTATGAACAATGAAGAGCCAGAAATGGATTAGCGATCAAACAACTTTCTTCTCTGCTTTCGTTTCACTGCCTAAATGTAATAACCTTCAGATTGTTGTATTTTAAAAGTCATTTTAGATTCCTTGCCTCGTTTAAACCAGGAGCCTTATCTGCACTTAACTGTAACTGCTAAAGTGTATCTATTTGTTGAACTACACTCCTGTGACTACCCCTTCTAGAAACCTTAGGTACCTGTTCCAGACTGGAATTTAAAAACATTCTATGCTATTTACACACAGTAAAGTTTACAAAGGGCATTATTCTGGCCTTTAACCTTACTAGAATATAATTTTTCCTTAACAAAACAAGTGTCATGTTTACAGGAGCAGGACCACAGCCTTGGGCAATACCTAAGGACCTGTGAAAAGTTGAGGGAGGGGTAATGTCAGTATCACTGCATATTGCCGCACAAGGTAATGCATCCATATATCTCACATGTAGAGTAGCTACTGTGTTATTTGTTGTATTGGTAACAATATGAGTATGAGTGTATAATTAAGGTTAATCCCCCCCAAAGAAAAAAGACCTGACACCTACATAAAAGTGTCTACAGCTTGACACAATGACTGCTATAGTTTTACAATGCTGATCACAGTTAGCTTCCCTGCATGCTCTCAGCTGTGGAAACTGTGGCACCCACCTCCATGATGTATGGTATGGTGGATGCCTGGGAGCTGTTATGTGTGCCTAGGTATGCCAGGAATTCCTCAGTGGCTGAGAGTGGTTGTTCCACTGCAGGCCCTCCACCTATGACAACATGATCCCTGGCTACATCTGATGCCCTTCGTTGTGCAGCATTTATCATGTCAGTTGCCCGGTGTTGATCCTGCTTATATGTCCTGCCCTGCTGGGCCATGCCATTCACATCACGGACAAGGTCTGCCCACAATGCAGCCCACTGTTCCCTGCTTTGTCTTTCCCTGGATAGAAGGATGTGATGATGTTGCCTTAGTGCTTGCAGTATAATTTCATTCTCCACATCCAAGAAGGGTGCATGGCATCTACGGTACATAATTCCTGAAAGACAGCAAAAGGGGAACACATTACAGGATCACATATATGGATGTACAGTATACAGATACAGCAAGGCCAAAATGGCTGGTACTAACCACTGCTTGCTCACGCATGTCATATTCCACAGTGTGCAAACAAACAAAGTGTGTGGATACAAGTGAGATAGTAGCAATACTCAGGTATTCCTGGGTGTGCCATGACAGCTACTGCTGTATTATCATACACCCAACACTCAGGCCTATGGGCAACCCCTCGATAATATGTCATATGAACAATGCCACATGAATAGCAGTGTGCTATTACAACCACTATAAAGGGACAGTCCAATTTTACCAGTGTGCCACAATGAAAAAAGACAATGCACTCTTGATGTTTTGTATGTCCTACGTAAGTGTAAAACAGCAGGGGGTCACTGACATGTCATTAACACAGGTTGAAGACAGGCTTAATGTTGTAATCACTATTCCCTGTAAGTCTATTCACCCATCTGCAACCTTTTGTACACAAAAACATTTAAATACCTGATGGAGTGCAGTACTCCTCTATTGATATGTGGTGATAGTATAGTTGCTACAAAGGCGTGCTCTGTGTGATGAAGGTCTTATACAGAATGGGTTCCCCATAGTCAGCTGCTTGCCTTTTAAAAATGTTTCAAAGCAGGATGTGAATACCTCTAAACCAATTTGTGGTTCTGAAATGCTAATTGTAGCCAATATAGCTGATTTGCACTATCATCAGCCAATGACATACAACCATGTAGATTAGGGCCCCTTTCTGATATGTTGTGCAGGACATTACTGGGGTGAGGAGACTACATCATTGCCAAGGGTAGGTCTGCAACAGACACCTTTACGTATGGGTGTGCTACAGGCTGCAGCTACTGCTGCAGGTAATGGACATAGGCAGAGAGTATGAAGACTTTGGAGGAAAACAAGCGGTACGAATAACTGTGTGAGCTGTGTCAGCTTTGTTGTAGAGCTAGACTCAGAGTGAGAGTACCCTCTACACTCCAATGTAGGCATGTGTTTGTAGTAAGTATGTTAGGCAATGGTATCGATAACAGAGTACTAGGCAACATGTTTGGTGTGTCCTTTAGCAAGGTGGGGTATATATATATATATATATATATATATATATATATATATATATATATATATATATATATATATATACACACACACACACACACACACACACACACACACTCACATATATATATATATACAACACATATCCACTCCTAAGGTCCGACACTATATATATATATATATATATATATATATATATATGTATATATATATATATATATATATATATATATATATATATATATATATATATATATATATATATGTGAATATGTCCACCATTTGGTCATCTGTCAGGCTATGTAGTACAGTCTCGTAGCAATTTGCAGCATGTAATACTTATTATTATAGTATTTATTATAGTAATTATTACTATTACTTATTACAAGCAGGGACTTCAAATGTGTATGTTCGTTGTTCAGCTGTGGTAATCTGCACTGTGACTATGAAAGGATTGTGTGGTGCACTCTGATATTAGTGGCCCTCATTCACAGTTCCTGAGCTGAATGTTCTGGAAAGGAGATAGGTACATGTGGGGGAGGTAAGTTAGGTTGATGAGGATGCATTTGCAGACAGACAAGACAGCAGACAGGGGCAGTGTGTGACACATGAGAGGATGAACACCTTGGATAGGAAGGGAGTTGTGGAATCCAAGTCCCATTTGCCTTCAGACAGCAGCAGCGTGACTCACATACCAACCCATGGGACTTTTAGCACTGCTCCTTCACTGCTCTAAGGGTGGCAGTGATAGAGGTTGAGCACTGCAGAGAGATTGCCCACATCAGGTCAGCCAGCATGCCCTCAAACCAGTGCAGGTGGTTGAAAAACCCACTGTAGACTATCCTGTGCACCAAAACCGACAGCTCATCCTGGGTGACAACACCCCTTCCGCCACCACTCCCAGAGAGGGGCTGGGCCCTGTCCTGTGGGGCAGTACTACTGGACACTGCAGGAGTGCAGAGGGAACAGAGGAGGACAACCACTCTGGGTCCCAGATGTGCTGGAACCCAGTGCCACAGCCAGTTGAGGCAAGGTAGGAGGATCATACGGAACCGGCCTACCTTGATGTGCTGTGGTTCATAGGTTCATAGGTTCATAGGTTTATACTAGGCTATCTGCCCTAAGGCATTTATAAGCCTAGTTACGCCACCCTTATATGAAAAATACTGTGCCCATTAGTTTGTTGTGCCTCTGTCCAGCAGTGACCCAGAGATGATTCTCCCATCCACAGGTCTAGATTTCTCTTGAACAGAGTCAGCGAGGTGCTCTGCCTCACATGGACCGGGATTTTATTCCACAGCATAGGAGTCTCTGAGTGATAAATCTATCCCTCCAGCACGTCCTATTTATATCCGGTTTAAGTTCTAGTGGTTTTGGTGGATTTGGATTTTTGAGGTGGAGCATGTCCATTAATTCCGGGTTGGACATGGCCTTGTATGCATGTCACCTCTGAGCTGAATAGAGCTGGAGTTTCTTCAATCTGGCAGCATATGACAGATTTTGGAGTCCTTTATCCTTTGGTGAGGAACTTTTGGGGTCTCTCCAATTGCTGCAGATGTCGGGTGAGATACATCCGATCATTGGTCTGATAAGTGAAGAGTACAGAACAATGACCTCACTAGATCTGGATGTGAATCCTTCATGATCAGGTGGGCAATGTAGAAGGTCTTTCTAACCACTTTAGCAATGTGAGTGTCAAAAGAAAGGGTCCCTGATAACCTCTTCTGTGCTTAGTGGATTGCCACCTATATGGTAGCTTGGGGTTACCTTGTTTTTCCCGAAGGGTATGACTATACATTTTTGGCGTTTAACTTCAGGCCATGGCTCTGGCACCAGCTATCTGTTTCCGTGAGTCCCTTCTGAAGGATATCAGTGTCCGATGCACTTTCCACTATAGTTTGCAGTCATCTGCAAACTTTGTCAGCCAAAGTCCTCCCATGTTGGCCTGTACTTCTGAAGTAGATGCCAAACAATAGGGGCCAAGGACCGAGCCTGTGGGACACCACTTGTGACCGGCTTGGAGTCTGACACAGCGCCAGCAACTCTAACCCTGTGGGTTCTGTCCTGCCAGTTTGCAACCCATCTTGTGACATATGGGTTTACATTTAAGCTGGTAAGTTTTTCTACAATGGTATTGTCAAGGTCAAGGTAGGCTGTATGGACTGCCTTTCCTCATCAATGGCCTTGGTGACTATTTCAAGAAGTTCAAAAGGCATGATCTTCCCTTGACAAAGCCAAACTGGGTCGGGTCCAATATCTGCAAGTCCCCTATATCTTTGTTTATGCGCTCCATTATGATCCTCTCCATAGGTTTGCAGACTAGACTTGTTCACCTTTGTGGAGTGGGACGCCACTCCTTGGGCACGTATCCTGTGGTAAGGCTGAGATTAAACAGCTGCCTTATGTGCGGGTTTAATTCCTCATTTAGCTCACAGCCGGGGACACCATCCGGTCCCATTGATGCTGTGTTTTTAGCTTTAGAGAGAGCAGCTTTCACCTGCGCATTTGAGATGTCCGGGAGGCTACACTCGGCTGGGATAGTTATCTCTCCTTTAGGGGAGAGGGGTGAAGTTTGCACTGAACCTGTCTGCCAGTATGTTGGCAATGTCTGTGGGTTCAGTGATTTTTGTATCATTTTGGACTAATTCTGAGCATATCTGTGAGTTTCCACCCAGGTTCCTAACATAGCTGAAAAAGGCCTTATGATTGTCCTTTGAATCCATGGCAATTTTTCTCTCAAAATTGGCCTTAGTTGATTTTATGAGTGCTCGTAATTTTTACTAATAATGATCAGTGACTTCCCTTTTATGGATTTTGTTCTATCATGTAATAGCTTTCTCCTCTTATTGTAAAGTTTGTTAATGGCTGGGGTCCACCAGACTGGACGTTTGCCCTTTGTGGAAAGAGTCTTGGTTTTATTTGGGATTGCCTGATCCATGCAGTCCTGGAGGTGTTCATAGAAGGCATTTGTAAGGGCTTCCAGCTTGGGTTGTGGTTTCCTCTGACTCAGGGGCCTTGAAGGATACCACACCAGTCTTGAGTAGTGTGAAGTTTGCTTTAGAGAAGTTCTTCACTATGGTCTTTTTGTTTGGGGTGGGGCGGGATGTGGATTTCCAGTGAGATTAGTTTATGATCAGATCTCACCAATGAGGATATACTTCCGTGTGGAGCATTTTGTCCCCATGTTTGTGACAATGAGATCTAGTATATTTTCTCCTCTCGTGGAACAGTGACTAGCTGTTCCATGGCATTTGAATTTATGAACTCCAGGAACCGTTGGGCTAGAAAGTTAGGGCTTGAGTAATGTTCCCAGTCTATATTCGTAGTTGAAGTCACCCAATATGATGGTGTTTGGAGATACATTTATACCCTCCAGTGTCTTCAGGAAGGCTGTGTGGGGTTCCTGAGTTTGAGAGGGTGGCCTGTAGCATGCTACAATTTGTAGAGCAGTTTTGCCTATTGTTAGTTGCACCTGGATGAGCTTCATGCGTTGCCACCAACCTGGAGGTGTGAGTATCCTTTATGAATATGGATACACCCCTCCTTTTGTGGAGTGGTCCGGTTTTGGGGCGGGCATGATATGAGGTAAAACCTAATAGTGCCGGGTGCTCTCAGGAGCCTTGAACCAGGTTTCAGTTACAGCACAGACATCGATGTTCTCCATACTGAGAAGGGCCAGTGCATTTTGAGATTTAGACTTCTGGCATTGAGCAGCATTACCCTCAATTTCTTCCCATTTTGTTTTCTAGGGTGGTAGGTTTAGAATTTGAGCCTTGCCTAAAAAGGCACTATGGGGTGGCAAGAGCCTTAGCCAATATCCGGAATCCCAGGGTGACAGGTGCAAGCCTTGAGCAGCGTGGCTTGTCAAGCATGTCATCCCAGGCAGACAGACACTGGATCCCCTTTGAATGACACCAGACATTAAGCCAATTGTTAAAGCTGATCATCTTGTCTCTATATTGTGGCATCATTCTTGGTGAAGGAAGGATACTGCTCAGGGTTAGGGTCATACCTGCCTGGGCTACATAATCAGAGAGCTCCTCTATGTCTCTTTTCATGCAGTCCAGGGAGGTATCTCAGGTCGTTCACACCAGCATGGACAATGACTGTGTCATATTTGTACTTGCTGTGGAGTGACCCAGTGCTTGTGTTATGTGGCGGATTCTAGCGCCCGATAGGCAGCTTACTGTGACCCTCTCCTTGTTCAGCCTGGTGAGTGGGACGTCAGTGTGTCTGACTATGGAGTCACCTATGACAAGTATGTTTGGTGTTGTATTTGGCCTTAAGGGCTGTGACTGCTTTGCACACTGCTTTTGTGGTTTATGTGTTGCTTGTGGGGTGTCTTGAGGTAGCAGTTGTTTGGGTGTCTGCTTTGGAGGCCTCTGCTGTTTAGGTAAATTTTACTCAGAGCCTCTGAGTATGTCTTTGTGTGTTTATGTGTTTGATTCAGTGGAGTGGTAGCATTATGTGAGGCTGGTTTTGTGGTGTGTGTAGTTGCCTTCTCCTCCTGTCTGGTCTTGCCAGTCCTGAGTTGAGAGAGCTCAGCCTCCAGTTTGGCTAAATAGCTGCATCTCTCGCAAGTATTTGTGTTATGTGGGAGGAGGAGAGGGTTGTCTGTGTACATGAGGCAGTTATAACATTGCCTCAAGATTCCCAGATTCACCAGCTGGACCGGAGAGGAGATTGACAACTGACCTTTGGACATGCTAGAATAATATTGGGAAATCCTTAATTGAAAACAAGGGCCAGTGGGGAGTGAGGGTGTAGTGCTTTTAATTTTTAGTGCTGACTTATATAATTGCTTTAGTGAGCAAGTGCCAGGTAACTTGAGTGCAATGTGATACAAGTAACTAAATGCAAAAACGACAAACAGTAACTTTCTTTCAAGTGAAACAAGGAAATAAGTACAGTAAGCAATGCAGATAGAGGTATAGCAATAGGTTAATGCTAGTAATAACCAAACCAAGACTGGACTAGTCAGTCATGAGGAGAAGGTAAACACCCACACCACACACAAAACATAGTTCTTCAAAACTTACACCACCAAATCCCACACATAGTAACACAAAACACACACCTACATTCGAGGAGACTCTTAATAAAAATCTGCCCAAGCAAAATAGACCTCCAAAGCTGAAATGCAAGCAACCACCACCTCCCAACACAACCCAAGTGAAACATAGTTCACAAAATCAGTCTGCCACTCAATCTCAGCCCCTAAGGCAAAACAACATACCCAGCATACTAGTCATAGGTGACTCAATAGTCAGGCACACTGATGTCCCACTCACCAGGCTAAACAAAAGGGAAAATTACAGTCAAGTGCCTGTCGGGTGCCAGGATCTGCCACATAATGCACGCACTCAGGTCACTCCACAACAAGTACAAATACGACTCTGTCATTGTCCATGTTGGAGGAGCTCTCGGATCTTGTAGCCCAGGCAGGTATGACCCTAGCCCTGAGTATCATTCTGCCATCACCCAAAATGATACCACAGTACAAGGCAAAATGATTGACTTCAACAACTGGCTAAGCTTCTGCTGTCATTCTAAGGGGATCCAGTATCTGTCTGCCTGGGATGACATGACTGACAGACCATGATGCTTTGCCAAAGATGTCCTGCACCTATCACCCCTTGGATTCTGGATACTGGCTAAGGCTCTTGCCACCCCATAGTGCCCTTTTTAGGCAGGGTTCAAATGACAAAATGACCACCGTAACAGGTACAAGCAAGCAAAATCTGAGGGTAATGTTGCTCAATGCTAGAAGTTTAAACCTCAAAATGCGCTCATTCGAGGCACTCCTTAAAAAGGAGAACATCGACATCTGTGCAGTGACAGAGACCTGGTTCAAGGCTCCAGAGAGCACCCCTGCAATACCAGGCTACAATTCGTTCCACACCTTTCAGCCATCTAACCTGGACTGAAACACTAAAGGCAGAGGCATGTCCATATTCACCAAGGATATCCATACCTCCAGGCTAGTTGCCCAACATAATGCATCCAAGATTCTCCAGGTGCAACTAACACTAGGCAAGACTGCAATCCAAATTGTAGCTTTCTACAGATCCCCCACCATGCCCCATGACCCCCACTCCACTTTTCTTAACATACTGGAAAATATTAAGGTGCACCTAAATACCCTAATACTGGTTGACTTCAACTACCCCACCATTAACTGGGAAAACTACTCATGTACTAACACATTTGCTTAATGATTTTTGTAATTCATAAATTCCAATGCCTTGGACCAACTTTTCCATACCCCCACAAGGGGTACCAATATCCTAGACCTGATCATTACCAACATGGGCAACTGATGCTCCACACCAGAGGTCAGCTCCTCATTGGTCAGATCTGAACATAAACTAATCACACTAGACATCCACAACCCGCCCCCGCACCCCATTAAGGTAACCACCATAAAAAAACTTCTCCAAAGCCAACTTCATGCTTCTCTAGACAGAAGTGGCAAACTTCACGACACCCATGTAGATGGAAAGTAGAAGTACAACTGCTGAATCTTACGCCAATGCAGTGTATGAACACATACACAAGTGCATGGACAATGCCATCCCATATAGAACCAAGACGCTCTCCTCCAAAAAAAGGAAGCCAATCTGGTGGTCCTCTGCCATAAATAAACTCTACAACAGAAGGAAGAAACTGTTGCAAAAAAAGAGTAAAATCCCAAGATTGGAAAAACTTCCTTGTCAGCCTCAGTAAGAAGCTGAGATCCCCCACAAAATCCTCCAAAACTAGTTATGAAAACAAAATCACCACAGATTCTAAAGACAACCACAAGGCTATTTATAGTTATGTCAAGAATCTCAATGTCAACACTCAGACCTGCTCTAAGTTACAGTACAATGGCACTAAACATACAGAATCAACTGATATTGCCAACATCCTGGCAGATAGGTTCAGTGCTAATTCACCCCCCTCACCCCCTAAAAGGCCTATCTCAATACCAGAAGAATGCCAAGTCCCAGTAATTACGGCCACACAGGTAAAAAATGCACTCTCCATAGCCAAGAATACAGCATGCATGGGACCAGACAACATCCAGGGCTGTGTTCTGCATGAACTACAAAACAAAGTGGCATCCCACCTAAGTACCATGTTCACTCATAGCTTCACTTCAGGCTTTGTGCCTACTGAATGGTGCACAGCTACGGTTATCCCACTCCACAAGGGGGTATCCACCATGGACCCCAGGAACTACCGCCCCATTAGCCTGATGAGCCTGATCTGCAAGGCTATGGAATGTATCATTATGGAACTTATAAACAAAGACATAGGTAACCTTCAAACTCTGGACCCCACCCAGTTTGGGATTCTGAAAGGCATATCATGTCTCCTAAACCTGATTGACTTCTTTAAAACAGTCACCAGAGCTGTGGATGAGGGTAAGGTTGTTCACATTGCCTATCTAGATCTCACCAAGGCATTCAACACCATCCACCACTCTGGAATCATAGATAAACTCACTAAATTGGGCATAAATCCCTATGTCATGGGATGGGTTGCCTACTGGCTCACTGACAGAACCCACACAGTGAAAGTAGCCAACTCCAAATCTGACTCCAGACCAGTGACAAGTGGAGTACCACAGGGTTCAGTCCTGGGTCCACTCCTGTTTGGCATCTACTTCTCTGAAGTTCAGGCCAACACAGAGGGTCTATGGCTAACAAAGTTTGCAGACAACTGCAAACTGGGAGCCATTAATGAATCTCCAAATTATGTAGACATTCTGCAAAAGATCCTCACTGAGACAGATGCCTGGTGTCAAAGCCATGGCCTCAAGCTCAACACCAAAAAATGCATAGTCATCCCCTTTAGAAAAACCCTGTGTCCATGAACTACCACATAGGTGGTAGTCCACTTAACAAAAGTGTGATAAGAGACGTAGGGACACAGGTGGACAGTAGTCACTCCTTTGATAACCATATTGCCACAGTAGTCAGGAAATCCTTCTACATGGCACAACTCATCACAAAAGGTTTCTCATCTAGAAAAAAGGAGGTCATCTCATCCCTCATTAGACCTATTATAGAGTACAACGCCCTGTTTGGTATGTACCTCACAGGACCTTTATAACAATTGGAAAGGCCACAGAAATACCTCACAAAGAGGATCACCAGCCTCAAACAGATGCCCTATGCAGACTGTCTCAAAAAACTCCAGGTCTACTCCATCACATATTGCCTACTCAGAGGTGATCTCTGCCTAACCTACAAAGCCATGTCAAACCCAGACCTGTTGGACACGCTACACTTAAAGGAATCCCAATCCCTCCGAGCTACATGCTCCAGGGACCTAAACCTTGTCACCACAATAAACAAAACATGCTGGAGGGATAGGTTCCTGTCTCAGAGACACTCCATACTCTGGAACAGACTGCCCATTCATGTCAATCAGAGCACCTCATTAGACCTCTTTAAGAAAAATCTTGATGATTGGATGGGAAATAGGAAATTCACCCCAGGGATCACTTCTGTGGCTCTGCTCGACAGGGACACAGGAAAATAATTGTTTGGGTGGCGAAAGCCAGGGAATCTTTATGGCTAGGCTTATATAGGCCCTAGGGCCGATAGCCTAGCACCTACCTATGAACCATTGTTAGTATTAACAGAATGGAACATCATTTTAATTCATATAGCATATTAATGTATAGTATGTGTAACACAACAGTAAATAACATAACAGTCAGTATGGTAACAGCATGTCAGTAAGAAGTAAACCATAAGGGCAACAAAATAGTTAGTTTAACAAAGTATGTTAGTAGTGAATCATAATAACACATAACAATATTACATCACATTTTGCAAAAATGTAGTTAAACAACATATGTTAATATTAAATAATTAATTAATAATTAATAAATGAAGATAAGGGGTGGGTGGCAGAGAGAGAAAAACTATCCATTGCTGACAATGCAGACTATATCCCTGAAAACACTGCTACTACATACTTTACAGATCTGTAGTGTCAGTTCTGAGTACAGTGACTAAAAGTCTCCTGTAGATGATGTAGCACATACATATCTCTCAAGCTGTTAGCATGACTCAGTATGGGCTAAGTAATGACATATGCAGGTATACAACTACAGAGACCAGTTTCACATAATATGGACTTATATAACTACCAAGATGTTCTGTAAGCGAATTTGGTAATACATTGCATTCCAGGTAGTCTTTCTCTGGTAATCCTGTGATAGGTTCATAGGTTCATAGGTTCATACTAGGCTATCTGCCCGAGGGCATTTACAAGCCTAGCCCATAGTTTTGTGGCTTACGCCACCCCTTTAGTTTGGAGAAACTATGCCCATTATTTTGCTGTGCCTCTGTCGAGCAGTGACACTGAGGTAATCCCTGGGGTATATCTGCGATCTCCCATCCATTGGTCAAGATTCCTCTTGAACAAGGCCAGCGAGGTACTCTGCCTCACATATACCGGGATTTTGTTCCACAGCATAGGGAGTCTTTGGGTGATGAATCTATCCCTCCAGCACATCCTATTAATAACCGTGTCGAGGTTTAAGTCTCCTGCCCTTGTGGCTCTGAGGGATCTAGATTTTTTGAGGTGAAGCATGTTCATCAAATCTGGGTTTGACATGGCCTTCTATGTCAGGCACAGGTCACCTCTGAACAAGCAGTAAGCAACTGAATAGAGCTGGAGTTCTTTCAGTTGGGCAGCATAAGACAGATTTTTGAGACCCTTTATCCTTTTGGTGAGAAACTTTTGTGGCCTCTCCAGCTGCTGCAAGTGTCGGGTCAGATACATTCCGAATGGGGCATTGTACTCAATCATTGGTCTGATGAGTGATGAGTGTAGGGCGACTATGACCTCCCTTGATCTAGATGTGAATCCCTTCATGATAAGGTGGGCAATGTAGAAGGTCTTCCTAACTACTTTAGCAATATGAGTGTCGAATGAAAGGCTACTGTCAACCTGGGTCCCCAGGTTCCTGATAACTTCTTCTGTGCTCAGTGGATTGCCACCTATATGGTAGCTAGGGGTAACCTTGTTTTTCCCGAAGGGTATGACTATGCATTTCTTGGCATTTAACTTTAGGCCATGGCTCTGGCACCAGTTATCCGCTTCTGTGAGACCCTTCTGAAGGATATCTGTGTCAGATGTGTTTTGACTACGGCCCAGTTTGCAGTCATCTGCAAACTTTGTCAGCCATAACCCTCCTGTGTTTGCTTGTACTTCAGAAAAGTAGATGCCAAACAAGAGTGGGCCCAGGACTGAGCCCTGTGGGACACCACTTGTGACAGGCTTTGAGTCTGACATGGCGCCAGCAACTCTGACCCTGTGGGTTCTGTCACTCAGCCAGTTTGCAACCCATCTTGTGATGTATGGGTTTACATTTAAGCTGATGAGTTTTTCAATGATACCCGAGTGGGGTATTGTATCGAAGGCCTTCACCAGGTCGAGGTCGGCTGTATGGACTGCCTTTCCCTCATCAATGGCCTTGGTGACTGTTTCGAAAAAGTCAACCAAGTTTAAAAGGCATGATCTGCCTTTGACAAAGCCAAACTGGGTTGGATCCAAAGTCTGCAAATTCCCTATGTCTTTATTTATGAGATCCATTATGATCCTCTCCATGGCTTTGCAGATAAGGCTTGTCAAGCTAATGGGATGGTAATTTCCAGGGTCGGTGGAGGCACCGCCTTTGTGAAGTGGGACCACAGTCACTGTGTGCCACTCCCTGGGTACGTATCCGGAGGTGAGACTAGGATTAAACAGCTGTCCTAACTGCGGGTTTAATTCCTCGTTGAGTTCGTGGAGCACACAGCCGGGGACACCATCAGGTCCCATGGATGCTGTGTTTTTTGCCTTGGAGAGCAGTTCTCACCTGGGCGTTAGAGATGTTTGGGGGCTACAATCATTTGGTATAGATATCTCTCCTTTGGGGAGGGAAGAAGTTTGCACTGAACCTGTCAGCCAGTATGTTGGCAATGTCTGTAGGATCAGTAATCTTCACATCATTTTGAACTAATTCTGAGCATATCTGGGAGTTTCCTCCCAGGTTTCTAACATAGCTAAAGAATGCCTTATGATTGTCTTTTGAGTCCTTAGCTATTTTTCTCTCAAAATTTGCTTGATAGATGGATTAGGCAGTTTTAATTACATTGCAAGAAACTGTGACACTTGAGAGGCATGTTTGTGTACATACATAAACTAGACAGCTGTCATGGCTTATTTGGGAGGCATGGGGACTGAACCCAATAGCTGTGACTGCAGGGAACATCTGCAAATAATGTAATAATTGACTGCAGCAACTTCACATGCAAGGAATGCAGCCATACTGCAAATAAACAGATTTATTTATGCATCAACAATGCTGGTGAACAGTTTACTGCTACTGATTTTCACATTCTGTGAAATCTAAACACAATATCTGCTCATAATATAGGCTACCTCACTCATATACCTTTTGTTCCTGGGAGAGAGAAAATGTGAGTGTTATGTGACTGATACTGAAAATTTAGTGCTACCCACCACTGGATTTGAACCCAGGACTGTGTGTGGAAAACAGTACTGTGTACAAGACATTTAACAGACTGAGCTACTGAGTCACTACTGACTGCTGAGTGACTGATACAGGCCTGGAGATAACCTGGTACCATACTATGAGCTGAGCAATACAAGTTGCAGGACATTCTTCTTGCATTTTAGAACTTTTACAGTGTTATACTTGACTGCAGTGACTGTAGAACACACATGCATGGAATGCAACCGTACTGCATATCGTAATACAGCTTTATTTTATAACTAACAATGTTGGTGAACACTTTTTATTGGTATTGCTTTGAAATAGCTGTTACGTCCACACACAATATCTGCCCATGCAGTGGGCTACCTCACCCATATACCTTTATTACCCGAAGTAAGGGTAACAGAGAGCATTATGTGATATTGGCCTGGAGACAGCCTTTGACAGTATTACGAGTTAAGCAATACAGTTTGCAGTCCATTAGTTTTGCATTCTACAGCTATTACAGTGTTACACTTGACTGCAGCAACCTTACCATAGACAATCACTGCATACAGCTCTACTACAATGGTTATGACAATACAGTCCTGCTGTATGTACACCATTTTGCTTACTGTTATTGGTATTGTTTATTGAACTACTATTGTTATGGTTCATTTATTGCACTATAGCTCTAATTGCCCATTTATTGCACTGCAGTTGTATGTGCCCATGCTTATTGCACTACAGTTAGCATAATGCATTCATACTTAGCACACTCACAGCACAACCTGGCCAGATGCCTGGCATGGGACTCAAAATTCCTAGCCCTCTCAGCTGCAGCTGTTGGGAGAGAAGCACACCATTATGGTAACCATTCTTGCAGACATTCAGCTTTCATTTTGGTAAAACAGTGGAAAACATACTTACATACTTATTAGGCATTCCCATCTCTTGCTGCTTGGACCCAGGTGTCCAAGGTTCCCCTCTTTCTCCTTCTCAGTTCGTCATAATGGTGACGACACTGCTTGCCTGTGCAATCAGTAACACTAGTGTTCTGTGACCAACCAGTCCCAGGCCTCCACTTTACACTCTGAGCCCTGGAAACTGCCCTGCATCAGCCTGGGTTCATTTTTTTTATCAAGAGCCCAACCATGACCCTGGACTCCTGAATTACCCTCTTCTGTGCCCAAAAGCACGTACCTTCACCAGCATCACCTGCCATATCAACAGTCAATTGAACTCCAATGAATGGTGCATAATTCCCACCCATTGCTCTTAATATAGGTTGTTTTCCCACCCTTACACATCATCGAGCAACATTCAAAAAAGAACCGAGTTGATTAGTGCACAAAACATTTAATAGGAGCTGAGCAGAGTGAAAACTCGCACAATTGTGGTTTTAGCAAAGCTTAGCACCACACAAACATTGGAAGTCATTAGCATGTTTATGCAGTACTTAGTATGGTTAAGCAGAGCTTAGCAGAGCACACCAGTGCCATATTTCACAATTTTGTTACAAACTTAAATAAAAATAGTACATTAAATTACAAACATGTTCTGCCTGCTATGGATTCAAATCCAAGACCTACTACACATAAGACCATAACTCTACCCATTTAGCTACTTGGACATTATGTAAGCTTATATACCTTCACATATACTGCTAGGCTACCTGTTAGCATTGCTGAGCAATGTGCTGCACCATGCAAACACTTGTAAACAAACCTATAATATAAATAATTAATTGCATCCAGTTTCTATTTTAAGATGTCTGGCAGGTGTCAGCAATGTATGTATAAGCAGTGGTCAGCTCTGCAGCACTCTGTGCCATGCCATGCAAATGGTAATTCCAAAAAAAAAATTACAAGGGAACAATAAAATAATTATGATAATTGATTACATCCGGTTTCTATTTTTACATGTGTCGCAGGTATCAGCTGTCTACATGTAAGCATAGCTTAGCATTGATGTGCTCCGCCCTGCACAAACATGCAGAAAAATAATTAAGGAAAAAAAAAAAAAAACACATAACTTATACATTACACATTTAACACAATTCACAGCATTTCAGTGGTGGGGTGCATTACAGGGAACCTTACCCTGTACATAACATGTGACCAGGCATCCACAACCATGGGTAGCCTCTACACATCTCCGTACACTGATTCAATATCCCTGTTCCTATGCTCTCCCTTGCCAGCACACCATCATTAATATGCATGGTACACTGCCAAGGGAGAATGGTGGCCGTGTACATGGATACATTCCATGTAGGCTCTACACAGTGTCTACAAGGAGTTTATTAAATCCTGAGGAATATTTTTTATGTTACATAATATCAGCAATGTCAGGCAGAATACAATCAAAATAATTGTACAATATCAAAATAGATAAGATAGTAACTACACATACAGTAATAAGGCTTCTTATACTAATTATACTCTATAAACATATAGATAAATAACTATTCAATAGGGCAGATGTCACAATACAGAGTACTGAGTTATTTACAAAGGGTGGAGACCATAAGGTTGATTTAATTATAAGCTATAAATGAAAGGAGTGATAAAAGAGTTAAGAGAGGCATAGGTAAAGGGCTAGGTGAAGACATAGTGATAGTTGTTAGCAGGGTTGAGGATAGCAGAGGTATAGTAAAAGTGGAGGAAGAAAATAGAGATGTATACTTATCCTAGAAATTGATAGCTAGAGATCCAGGATGTGTGGAGCTGTTTCCTTAGATGTGTTTTGAATGCATGTTGGTTTTCAAGAAGCTAAGAACATGTGGGAGGGAATTCCAGAGGGTGGCTACAGAGCTTGAGTCTAAGGAGGATCCCAATGTGTTTTAGGATTTACAGAGAGATTGAAGGAGTTTGTCTTTAGCGTGAAGAACTTTGGTAAGGTGGTAGTGTTGAAGCATGCCTTTCAGTGCTGATCCTTATCATGGTAGTATATTAGAGTACGAGCTGGTAGTAGTAGCTGACTATAGTGGAGGTGATGTGGGAGTTCAGTCCAATTACTTTTTTAAGGGGAGAACAGTGATGAGTTCTAAAAGTAGCATTCTCCTAACTTTGTTTGTGTGGACATTTGTAGGTTAGTAAAGAGTGTGAAGGCACACAGTAAGGTAGGTAGCAGGTAGGCTTTAGCTATGGTTTCTCTAGATCTGTCTGTTAGGTGGGGTTTTGTTCTATACAAGATGCAGAGATTTTTTTATCAATGTTTTATTTTGGAAGTCTAGGTCAAATTTGAAGTTGTCATTATTTGAGACTCCTAAGAGTTTGGTGTTAAGGACCTGTTCAATCAGGGTATTATTTAATGATGTGATTTTTGACAAAGATTTTGCTTTGAAAGAATGTTTCTGGGATGAAAATTAGTAATTTAATTAGAGTGGAAAGTAGTTTTGAGTTATCTAGCCAGGATTCTATGGATCTAAAGGAAGCTATTGTAGGTTAGAGGCTGTGCAAATGAGTGCATAATCATCTGCGTATTGTACAAGAGTTGCATGCTTGTAATCAGAATGTAGATCATTTATAAATATGTTAAACATGAGGGCTGTATGTACAGAACCTTGTGACACTCCTGCAGTAATGGTTAGAAATGAGGCGTATTTGTGCTGTCATTTAACTGCTTGGAAACAGAGGGATGGGGAGAATCCCCAGGAGGCGAGTTTTGGTAATAGTTTATGGTGTCAGTTGGTGTCTAATGCTGTGGACAGGTCTAGGAATAAGGCTGATACCAGGTTTCCGATATTTCTGTTTTTATTAATGGTATCAGCAAAGTGAAGTGGGGCAGTAGTGTGCTATGGCTGGGATGAGAAAACATATTGTGAGGGGTGAAGAGGGAGATTGTTTATGTTAAAGTATTGAAGTAACTGGGAATGGATACACTTTTCTAATATTTTAGATAATGGTGACAGGAATGTCAATTGGTCTGAAGTTAGAGTAGTCAACAGAGAGTCTTACTTTATGAAGAGGAGGTATGCATGCCTTTTTCCAAATAGCTGAGATGTGAGATTCTAGAATGGCTCTATTCATTAGTATAGATATTAGGTATTATACAATGACCGTCCATTAATATTCAAAAAGTAGCACACTGATTGGTCTGCCCAACCAGCATGCCCTTTGTAAATCCAAACATATACCAATGGAAAAAGGTCCAGTCACCTGGACTTTTTTCCATTATTATATGCCATAAAAATTTCACTTTGCCTTCACTTAAAAAAAATAAATAAATAAACTTGCAAAACTGGGCACTTGAAACCAACGACAGAGAAGGGACAGACAAAAATAAAATAATAATCGGGTACATTATGAAAAACTAGAGAAACATACCTGATTATCCTTTTATTTTCTATATCCCATCTCTCCCATGCCTTCAAAGTATCTTTTTTCAATTAAAAAAAAAAAAGCAATGGAGATCTTCCTTTCTGTGCACAGCACTCTTCACACAGCACTGATGTACTACATAAGCATCGGAATGAAAGTCCCATACGTATGTGCAGTACATCAAAACAAAGCAGCCAGATATCCGAGGAAAGCAGAAGAATACTATGGACCTATCATGCAATGGCATTAGTTACTAAAAGAAAGTCGTTTTATTCTTAAATAATGTCATTGTATAATTGCAATAACTGACTCTGTGGTGTGTATTGAAGATTTATCCCTGGATGTCTTTGTTTAATCACTCAGGCTTCGCCCATGTGATTAAACCACACCAACCATGGGTAGATCTTCAATATACCATAGCCACATCATCGGTTATTGCTATAAGACAGAGTTTCACCTGCAATTTTTATGAATTCAGGAGGAAGATCATCTGCAGTAGAGCTTGTAGATTTTAGTTTTAGGAGATATTTTCTTATGGTGGAGGTAAGGACAGGTTTGAGTGAGAACTGAGCTTCTATAGGATTTTGTTGTTGGGAGGATGGTTTGATGGTGGGGTCATCTTTGATTGAAGGCAGTATTTGTTAAAGTTATTAGTGACTGTTGATGAAGTGCCTTCTGGGGAGGGAGTTGGTTGTTGACACTGGCCTGGATTTATTTGATTTTAGACTGATGATCAGAATTTTTTAGGGTTATTTTAGTGCGCTTTTGTAAGTTAAAGTAGTGGAGTTTTTTGTCAAGCCTTATACTGTACTTGGTTTTATTTCTTATCTGTTTGTAGTAAAGACATTTCTGGGATTTTTTAGTGTGCTATGCTTTCCAGGCCTTGTATCTACTTATTTTTTTCATTAGTTGCCTACAGTTTTTAGATATCCATGTTGCTGGATTAATCTTGACTTCTGTTGTCCTGATGGGAGAATTTTCATTCAGTATATTGGTAAAAGTATTGTTAAACTTGAGGGTAACTTCATCTAAAGGAAAATCCAATTGTATTGCTTAAAAGTGGATATGAAACTGTCTACATTCAAATTTGAGAGGTTACGCAAATTCTTGTATGTGTCATGTTTTATTGGATTGCATAGAAACCTGTTTGGAAAACTGAGCAGGTGGTCACATAGGTTGTCAGATAGTGTGCCATAATTATAGACATTACTGGGTTTAGTTGAGAGAATCCAGTCTAGAGTAGAAGCCTTACAGTAGGGCTTGTCATATCTTGTTGGTGTATTGATGAGCTGAGAGAAGCCATACAGGTTAATACTGGTAGTGGGGGTTCTACAATTTAGGCCCAGCTTATGTTAAGGTCACCAAGGATGATGGTTTATTAGGGGATATTTACAGATGTCCAGGACATTTGCTATGCTGATGTTATTGCCATGTAGAATATATAGGGCTGTGGTACATACAATCTTACAGGAGTTTAGCTTGAGTCAGGCAGTAACAATCTCTGCATTATTGAATGAAGATTTTTTTCTGATAAAGGGATATATTCAGGTGTTTTGGGTATATAATAGCTACCCCACCTTTTTTTTGGATATACAGTCTGCTTGAAGGATACTATATCCTGGAGGGACTTTGACTTCAGGTTTTAGTCATGTTTCTGTGAGAATGAGGATGTCATGGTTCTAATGAGCTATGAAACCATGCAGTTCAGTTACTTTGTTACAGATGCTTCTAAGGTTAATGTTTATAAATTTTAGACTTGTTTTACATGAGTTGCAGGAGTGAGGTTCTACATTATTAATGGCTGTGTGGGCCATTATTGGAGAGACTGTTGTGGCTGGACCTGGGTTGGGGTGACTGTCACCTAATTGCAGACTTGGTAAGGATAGCTGGAATATACAATGCCACTTGGTTTTAAATTTGTTCTTTGTGACTAACTTGTGTGTTGGCTTACTTACTTTTAAAATAGTTTGTTTGAAAAGATGGATGGATGAGATAGGTTGTAAAGGCTGTAGGCTATACTGAGTGAAATATGGGAGTATTTGCCACTGAGAGCAATGGACTGAGCATTGGGAAGATGACTAGTATTGAGAGGTGTATGATAGTTGTTTACATGTGAAAGAAAGAGGAGGGAAGTGAATTGTAATGCTTTGAATAGCATGCTAATTATTACACCAGTGTTGTTTGTGAATATGTAAACAGGATATCGATAGAAGGCTGGATTGGATTTAACTGGTTGTGGGTTGGGTGAATTGGGAGGTGTGGTTGAGTTACGATGTAGAAGAAACCCAGGTTAAAGAAAGAAAAAGGATGGAAGCGATTAGTAGGTGAGTGAAGGGGGGCAAAAGTATAGATTGTAAAGTATTTTGTGATTTGGTGGTAATGTGGTAGGTAGAGATTATGTTAGGATAAATGTTAATGGTGGGGGGGTTGGGTGGGAATTGGGGGAAAGGTAGGGGAGCAGAGTGTGTTTGAGTGTAGCGAACTCATGCATATAAGTGTAGTGAGCTTATGCGTAGTGAGGGTGAATGGAGTGGGCTCAACCAATTAGGTACTGCAATGGATTGCATTTCCTCCTCTCACAGATGGTTTTCCACCAGAAGCAATCAATGAAGTAGAATATTTATGAATGTAAACAGGTCTTTGAACTCTACTTGGGGTGAGTCACAGCATTTAATTTTCTTGTTATTGGCTTTATTTACTTTTTCCAGGGAAGTTTTGCACTGCTAAAGTAAAGAATGCTAAAGTGTTTACTTAGCTTCAACTTAAGCAGTATAATGTTTGTGTGTGGGGGTGAGGTAGCCCTTCCAGCAAATAAAAAACTATAGTACAAACACACTGATACAAAAGTAAGGGAAACAAGATATTTTAGCAATTTAATCTGATTTTTGGAAATTGCTTTACATTAGTTTTAACTGAAGGTATTTCTCCTTTTTTGCTTTTACAACTGGAGTGAAATTCAGCTGTAGAAATTATCTTGGCAGTGACAATGTTTTCCTTTTACAACAGAAATCATTAGAGATACTATGTGCTCCATAGACTGGGAGTGAAACAAATTAACTAGCATTATTTGGTGGTTCAGCTGGGTAGATAAAGTACTATTTGTCTATGCTCTGTTACATTAAGTAATGTTTGGCCAACATTAGCAATGCACTATATTTCATGGTTGTACATTTATTCTTCATGGCCTTTAAACTGTAAATAAGACAGCTAACAGGAGATCTGTAGATTTATGCAAGTTTGGGATTGCTGAAATGGAGGTTTCCAGAGTTTAGGAGGACAGATGGAAAGTAAATCAGCTAACTAAAATATGGATTGCTATGCACGTTTGGGATTAATGAGATGGAGGTTTCCAGATTTTAGAAGAATAGACAGAAACACCTATCAGTTACTTGTCACTACCTACCCCACAACATAGAGTCTGTAAATGTGACATTTAAGAACTTTAGGCTATGTTGCTTCAATTTTAACATATTTTAAAGCAGTAGGAATGACCCATCTCTTTCCACAAACAAAACTATCTGAGATTATTAACAATTAACTAGAATAGCCAGTAACTGTAGTGTTCTATACAAAAGCATGCAATCAGATACTACAACTATATTCCTTCTTAGACTAGAGCCTGCAGTCATTATATCTGACCCTGATATTGCAGGAGCTCTGCTACAAGGCTCTATACATACATGTTTACCGAGAATTTTGTCAGTGTTTAATAGCCTGCACTCACTATATCTGAAATTGATTTTGTAGGAGCTCTGCCAGAAGGCCCTACACCTACAAGTTTACTAAGAATTATATCAGTATTTAATAGCATGCGGTCACTACAGCTGACCTCAATATTTCAGAATCTCTGCCACAAGGCTGTACACGTACAAGTTTACTCAGAATTTTGTTAGTGTTTAATGTAAGTGTATTTATCATGAAGAACCTTGCTGCATATTAACTTTGATCAATTAAATGCATACCTGCTCTGTGATTGAAAGCTTCTGTGAAATATCTATGCACTCTAAGGACCTCCCCTTTTGTTTGACCAGTATGCATATGCCAGTTATTTAGTCTCAGGAAATGACAGACGATCTGTGTTATTTGCATCTCTTTGTTAATTACTCTGTCTTGGCTATAAACTGATTGATCTCAGTTATAAATTGTCATGAGGGTGGACTCGTTACTGTAGTAGAAGATATAACTAAATATCCCTTCAGTGTTGTCTGCTCTTACACTCAGTCACTATCTTTCTTCATAAAGCAATTATGTGTCATATGTTATCACATTTCTATTTGTTCTAAGACTGTGTAAAACCGTGAAAAGACTTTGGTGGTGCTGTAAGTATGTATGTATGCTGAATGTGTTTCTCTTTAACACATATGTATGTAATGCGAGTTGCTGGTGTTCTGGCATCTGTCTATATATATATATCTATATATATATCTATATATATATATATATATATATATATATATATATATATATATATATATATGTGTGTGTGTGTGTGTGTGTGTGTGTATTACAATGTGTTCTGGTTAATCTTATGAATATTTTCTAAGTGATGGTGTTATATTGTGCTTATTAGTGTAGTGCCATGTTCTGATAGTTTGTTCAATACAGCTGATATTTACACTGAATTACTATGGTTCTCTGTTAGTATACTTCCTGCTAAAACTACTATGAGCTTACATTCATACACATT
Organism: Protopterus annectens; assembly: GCF_019279795.1. Taxonomy (NCBI): domain Eukaryota; kingdom Metazoa; phylum Chordata; order Ceratodontiformes; family Protopteridae; genus Protopterus; species Protopterus annectens. The sequence continues at coordinate 1,353,300,875 of NC_056744.1, read as the reverse complement.
CTTACCAATACTCTACTGTTATACTTCCCCAGTATTCTCTTGCTTTGACTTACTGTGGTCCTTTCTCCATCTCTTTTTTGTATAATAAGTACAAACTTTATTGTCTTAATATAATTTTACAGTTTAGTAGAGTTTTTTTCTTCCTTTAATTTCAGAGCTTGTGATCACTACATCTGACCTCAGTATTGCAGATGGTCTGCCACAGGGCCCTACACCCACAAGTTTACTGAACATTGCATCAGTGTTTAATGTAAGCATATTTATCATGAAGAACCTTGCTGCGTATTAACATTAATCAGTTAAATACATGCTTGCTCTGTGACTGAAAAACTGTGAAATAGTCTGTGCGCTGTGAGGACCTCTTATTAAGTTGGGCACTGTCCCCTTCTGCTTGATCAGTAAACTATACTGCATATGCCAGTTATTTAGTTTCAGGAAATGACAGACAATCTGTTTTACTTGCATCTCTTTGTTAATTGCCCTGTTCTGGCTATAAACTGATTGATCTCTTTTATAAATTGACCTGAGTATGGGAAGATCGCTATGCTTAGCCTTGTTATGCCTGGCTTCGCTTCACTCCCCTACCCTATGCACAATTTCCACCAATCCCCATCTTACTCTAATATTATAATTCCTACAGAAACACTTCACTTGTGTCTCTTATTCCAAACCCTTCCCCAAATGAGCTTACCACTTCTATACATAGACTTCCATTTCTTGTTTCCTATTTCCCTATCGTTATTTAATTTTTAGCCCCATTCCCAACTTTCTCCCTCCCATATTGCTTTGCATTATATCCATTTATAATCACAACCCTCCCTAATAGCACTTATCTATTCTACATTGTGTCTTTTTCTTTTCCCAGATAAACCTTAGTTTCCTCTTATTTTGACTACATTATTATATTCTATCCTTTAATACCCCTCTATTCATTATATTCCAGAGAAGATACCAGGACAACCTACCTCACTTATTTTATAAAAAATACTTCCCTCCTTGCTTATCCTCTTCCAGCTTTCAGAATCCACCATCACTGAATTTCCTGCTGTCCTGCAACTTCTTGTTTCCTTCTTTGTTGCTACTTCCTGACCACCTGACATCTAAAAAATGCAGATTCCTGTACTTAATTATGCTACCCCCAGCTTATCCTCTATTCTTTTCCTCCTACTGTGCCACCTGTCATCCTTCCATGACTCAATATATAGCAATATCTCTCTAACTCTGATGCAACCACCTATCCATACTTCCTCTTTATACTTTCCACACATTTTACTAAACCTTTTTAATATTGCCCCTTGCCTTTATTCCAAATATAGACTGATTAACTGCACTTCAACTCAAACCAAAACAAAATTAAGTGCAAGAATCCTCTCCAAAAAAACAAGTATGCGCAACTCCCCAATATATTAAAATCCTTCCAGGAGGAGATATACACACTAATCCTGGCCCCACCTATCACAATGAACACAAAGATAATTCTCTCCCACACACTTCTGTAACCCTGCAGTAAACAATCCCCAACTATGGTGATCTACATTTGCAGATATAAATGTTAGAAGTATAAGAAATAAAACTACTAAACTACATGCCTGGATTACCCAACATAAGCCTGGTGTTCTCTCTGTAACTGAAACTTGGCTTAACATTTCCCCTTACAGCAAACCAGCATTAAAAACTGACTTCAGCAGAGCTTCTTATTGTTTTCCTCAAAATAAACAATTATAAAAAAAGTTTGTATTACTCTCTTTTATATCCCTTCTGGCGACAATACAGCTAATATCCATAACATTTCCACAAAAGAATTACTAGGTGATGTGAGTGTTAATTGGTTGGATATAAACTCTAACTCCCCTAAATCTATCATAAAAGTATATGGTTTCAGACAACTGATTAATAGCCCCATATATTATGCCAAGACATCAAATTCTCTATCAGACTGGATCCTAGTATCAGACCCTAGAAAATACGCCATCACAGGTACAATGTTAGACTCTCTCAGTGATCAACTCACAGTCTATAGGAATAGACATCTCACACATCCAGTTAAACAGCACATTTATAAAACAACATTTAACCTTTCCATGCTTAACTCAGAAATGTTGATTACTACACTTCTTCTTTCTTAGGGGTCACCACAGCGGATCACCTGTCCGCTCATGATTGGCAGTGGAGTTTTACAGTGTCGAGTTGCCAGCCCGGTGCCCAACCTTCCACAGAAGGCACACACATGCACACACTCACGCCTAGGGCCAATTTAGAGTGTCCAATCCACCTACATCGTGTCTTTGGGATGTGGGAGGAAACTGGAGTATCATCTATTAACTGGAACTTCCTAAAAATCCTCCCCTTAGATGATGCTGCAGTTGAATTCAACACGACTTTTCTAAATATCCTAAATAGCCTTACACATCTTAGATGGAAGAGACAGAAAACAAATAATGTAATCTGGCTATCAAAGAAGAGTAGAATGTTAAATGCAGGATAAAGAAAAAAACATGGAAAGAATGGCAAAAATATAAAACACTTCAATATCTTGCAGACTTCAAAATGTTTTGCAATTGTACTGAATATCAAATAAATGAAGACAAAAAAGCTATTCTATAACAACTTTCAGAATAATATAAACACAATCCTAAAAAATTTTGGACATCTGTTACCGCCACATAATGCATGCACTCAGGTCACTCCACAACAAGTACAAATATGACTCTGTCATTTTCCATGTTCATATTCAACCCTACTGACTGCCCAGCTCTATCAAACCTAGTTCAGCCAAACACAAACTGTAGACTCCTCAGGTCATCCAACAAACTAATGCTAAAAGTAACCCAGTCTCACAACTATCACTGAGACTCCCTCTACTCTCATAAAATAGCCAAAGATTGGAACACCCTTCCTTAACAGATAACTAAAAACCCCAACCTGTCCACATTTAAAACTATCCTGAAAGACTATTTAAATGATAATTGGCTATGCCCCTGTATTGCTCCCAACTAAAATTATTCCTGTTTTTTCCCACTCATCTCACACATGTTAGCCCAAATAGTGCTCATCCCACATACGGCTATCCACTATCTGGCTTTTCTTTATTAATCTTTGTTCCTTCAGATGACCTAACTTGTAAAACTACATGACCAATTTTAGTCTTTCAGAAGTGATGCACCTTGTAAAGCTACATGACTTGCACCTCATATATATTGTAAAAAAAAATATATTCCTGTATGCCTGAAACATGCATGTTTATATTGTATTTCTGTTGTTATTTGTTGCTATAATATTTTAAGCTCATTTACATATTGTTAGTAATGTACTACTTAAAGTTACTGCTTGTACCTTAATAATGTTCTTTTTGTTGTGGAGGTTTTCTCCCCGGGTCTCCGCTGAAAATTTTTTTTTTTTTCAACCCAGTCAGACACTACCCGGTTAACAAATGTAAATAAATAAATAAATAAATTGCTTTCTTATCACATTGTATGATATATGCACAAATTCATACCCTTTATGTCACATTGTATGATATGTGCACAGCATCATAACCTTCATATTACATTGTATGGTATGTACACATGTCACATCATATGGTATATGCACAGCATCATTACCCTTATGTCACATTGTATTGTACATACACAGCATCATTATCTTCTTGTCACATTGTCTGGTATATATACACACAAAAGCTCAAGCTGCACATTACACAGCAACTGGTTTGCTGTGTAATGTGCAAATTTAATCTGCTTTTACTGTACTTGTGTTTCTACCTACTTTTTTTTACTTTTGCATCATCTTAAAAGTACTCAATTGTATTTATTACTGCTTGGTGTAACTCATTCTAGGCCTTCTGGTTTAAACACTTGGGCTTCGGACCAGTTGTTTTGCACTGAGAGGGTTTGTGGTCTGCACTGTAGTGGCAGAACAGGTAGCTTACATCCTTCTAGGTTGGGAACTGCTGATTGAGGGCTCAGTGTCTGTTATTCTAAAAGTGTATTAATTCTGGTTTAAGCACTTAGGCTTTCAGGCCAGTTATTTTACATTAAGAGGGTTCGTGGTCTGCACTCTTGTGGGAGGAGAGGCTGGACTCTGCCCTTCTGAGCTGGGAATTTCTGATTGAAGGCTTATAGTGCATGCATATCTGAACTGCTTCTTACTGAAGTTGGTGCACCTTGTTTGCTGTGGCATAGACTGGATTAGGGCCTGCTGGATCTAGCTTTGTTTGTGTAACTTGAGCACTAATCCAGGCATTCTCTAAAGTATTCAATTGTATTTATTACTGCTTTGTAGTAACTTGATTAAAGTTTAGCTGTCATTCTAAGTCTTTTGGATTAAGCACTTGGGCTTCAGACCAGTTGTTTTACATTAGGAAGGTTTGTGGCATGCACTGTGGTGGCAGGACAGGTAGCTTTCATCCTTCTAAGTTGGGAACTGCTGATTGAGAGCCCAGTGTCTGTTATTCTTAAAGTGTATTAGTTCTGGTTTAGGCACTTGGGCTTCAGGCCAGTTATTTTACATTAAGAAGGTTTGTGGTCTGCACTCTTGTGGGAGAAGAGGCTGGACTCTGCCCTACTGAGCTGGGAATTTCTGGTTAAAGGTTTATAGTGCCTGAATATTTGAACTGTATCTTACTGAAATTGGTACACCTTGTTTGCTGTAGCATAGACTAGATCCAGGCCTGCTGAATATAGCTTTGTTTATATGCTTGTTGTTTGTTTGCTTGTTATTTCCCTGGAATGCTAATTCCACCTAATCTGGCTTCTCAGCGCTTCTGTGGCTCACTAGTGATATCTGCATTGCTTACTGTACTTATTTCCTTTTTTCACTTGAAAGAAAGTTACTGTTTGTCGTTTTGCATTTAAGTTACCTGTAACACATTGCACTTAAGTTACCTGGCACTTGCTCACTAAAGCAATTATATAAGTCAGCACTAAAAATTAAAAGCATTACACCCTCACTCCCCACTGGCCCTGGTTTTCAATTATTAAGGAATTCCCAATATTATTCTAGCATGTCCAAAGGTCAGTTGTCAATCTCCTCTCGGTCCAGCTGGTGAATCTGGGAATCTTGAGGCAATGTTACAACTGCCTCATGTACACAGACAACCCTCTCCTCCTCCCAACAAATTCCAACACATGTGAGAGATGCAACCATATAGCCAAACTGGAGGCTAAGCTCTCTCAACTCAGTACTGGCATAACCAGTCAGGAGGAGAAGGAAACCATACTCACTACAATTCCAGTCTCACATAGACCTACCACGACAGCAAACCAAACACATAATCACACAAAAACATACTCGGAGGCTCTAAATAAAGATCTGCCGAAGCAGCAGAGACCTCCAAAGCAGACACCCAAGCAGCCGCTACCCCAAAACAAAACACGTACAACACATATCTCACAAAGCCAGTGTGCCAAACAGTCACAGCCCTTAAGACTAAACAACACACCTGATACACTTGTAAGAGGTGACTCTATCGTCAGGCACACTGACGTCCTGCTCACCAGGCTGAACAAGGAGAGGGTCACGGTGAGCAGCCTGTCGGGTGCTAGGATCCGCCACATAACACAAGCACTCAGGTCACTCCAAGGCAAGTACAAATATGACTCAGTCATTGTCCATGCTGGTGTGAATGACCTGAGACATACCTCCCTGGACTACATGAAAAGAGACATAAAGGAGCTCTCTGAGCATGTATCCCAGGCCGGTATGACCCTGACCTTGAGTAGCATCTTACCCTCACCAAGAATGATGCCAGAATATGAAGACAAGATGATCAATTTCAACAATTGGCTTAAGTACTGGTGTCATTCAAAGGGGACCAATGCCTGTCAGCTTGGGATGATATGCTCGACAAGCCACGATGCTTCGCTAGGGATGGCTTGCACCTGTCACCCCTGGGCTTTCGGATATTGGCAAAGGCTCTTGCTACCCCCATAGTGCCTTTTATAGGCAAGGCTCAAAAGACAAACCCACCTCCATAGGTATCACAAGGGATAAGAAACTAAGAGTAATGCTACTCAACGCCAGAAGTCTAAACCTCAAGATGCATGCACTCGAAACTCTCCTTAGCATGGAGAACATCGATATCTGTGCAGTAACAGAAACCTGGTTCAGGGCTCCCGAGAGCACCCCAGCACTACCAGGTTATACCTCATACCATGCTTTTCGCCCCAAAACTTGGACCGAACCACAAAAGGAGGGAGTATCGATATTCATCAAAGATACCCACACCTCCAGGTTGGTGGCAAAGCACGAAGCATCAGAGACTATCCATGTGCAACTAACAGTGGGTAAAACTGCCTTCCAGTTTATAGCCTGCTACAGACCACCCTCCCAAAACTAGGAACCCCACTCGGCCTTCCTGAGAACACTGGAAAATATGAAGGTCTCTCCAAACACCATTATATTGGGCGACTTCAACTACCCAAACATAGACTGGGAGCATTACTCTAGCTCCAACACCCTAGCCCAAAGGTTCCTAGAATTTATAAACTCATATGCTATGGAACAACTTGTTACCACTCCCACAAGAGGGGAAAACATACTGGACCTGATCATCACCAACATGGGGACTCTATACTCCAGACCAGAAGTGTATCCCTCACTGGTAAGATCAGACCATAAACTAATCTCACTGGATATTCACATCCCGACCCCACCCCCTGCCCAGAAAACCACAGTGAAAAACTTCTCTAAAGCAAATTTTACACTCCTCAAAACTGAGGTGGAATCCTTCAAAGCCCCCGGGCCTGTGGAAAATACAGCCCAGACCGCAGAATCCTTTATAAATGCATTCTATGAACACCTTCAGGAATGCATGAATCATGCGATCCCAAATAAAACCAAGACCCAATCCTCCAAAGGCAGACGTCCTGTCTGGTGGACCCCAGCCATAAACAAACTATACAATAGAAGGAGGAAGCTACTAAATGATAAAGCAAAATCCCAAAAGGGAAGGCATCACTGATCAGTATTAGCAAAAAACTACGGGCACACATAAAATTGTCTAAGGCCAGCTTCGAGAGAAAAATTGCACAGGACACTAAGGATAATCACAAGGCTTTCATAGTTATGTTAGGAACCTGGGTGGTAATTCCCAGATATGCTCAGAATTAGTCCAAAATGACAAAAAATACACCAAACCCACAGACATTGCCAACATCCTAGCTGACAGGTTCAGCGCAAACTTCTCCCCCCCCCCCCCCCCCCAAAGGGCAAATAACTATCCCAGCAGAGTGCTGCCCCCCTGACATCTCAGATGCTCAGGTAAGAGCCGCCCTCTCCAAAGCAAAAAACACAGCATCAATGGGACCAGATGGTGTCCCGGGCTGCGTCCTACATGAACTCAAAGAAGAGCTAAACCCAAACATAAAACTACTGTTCACTCTCAGCCTTACTACAGGATATATGCCCAAAGAGTGGCGTACAGCAACAGTGGTCCCTCTCCATAAAGGTGGCGCCTCAATGGATCCTGGAAACTATCGCCCCATAAGCCTGACTAGCTTGGTCTGCAAAGCTATGGAAAGGATCATCATGGACCTCATAAATAAAGATATTGGGGACCTACAAACACTGGATCCTACCCAGTTCGGCTTTGTTAAGGGCAGATCCTGCCTCTTAAACCTGGTTGATTTCTTTGAAACAGTCACCAAGGCCATTGACGAGGGGAAGGTGGTCCACACAGCCTACCTGGACCTCGCAAAAGCCTTCGATACAATACCCCACTCGGGCATTATAGATAAGCTCACCAGCTTAAATATAAACCCCTATGTCACTAGATGGATTGCAAACTGGCTCAAGGACAGAACCCACATGGTTAGAATTGCTGGAGCCATGTCAGACTCCAAACCAGTTGCAAGTGGTGTCCCACAAGGCTCAGTCCTGGGACCACTCTTGTTCGGTATATATTTCTCGGAGGTACAGGCCAACACGGAAGGACTATGGCTGACCAAGTTCGCAGATGACTGCAAACTGGGTGCCATAATCGACTCTCCAGCCGACACAAGCATCCTCCAAAAGGGCCTCATAGAAACAGACAACTGGTGCCAGAGCCATGGCCTCAAGCTAAATGCCAAAAAGTGTATAGTCATCCCCTTTGGCAAAAACAAAGTGCCCACAAATTACCACATAGGTGGAAATCCATTAAGTACAGAAGAAGTAATTAGGGACCTGGGGACCCAAGTTGATAGCAATCACTCATTTGACAACCACGTGGCCAAAGTGGTTAGAAAAACATTTTATATAGCCCAACTAATCATGAAGGGATTCACATCTAGATCAGGGAGGTCATCGTGCCTCTTTACTCATCCCTCATCAGGCCCATAATTGAGTACAATGCCCTTTTGGGATGTACCTTACCAGACACCTGCAGCAACTGGAAAGACCCCAAAAGTACCTCACCAAGAGGATCAAAGGGCTCAAACAGATGCCATATGCTGCCGGTTAAAGAAACTCCAGCTCTACTCAGTGGCATACCGCCTGTTCAGAGGAGATCTGTGCCTGGCGTATAACGCCATGTCCAACCCGGGATTAATGGACATGCTGCACCTCCGAAACTCCAAATCCCATCGAGCTACGCTCGAGACTTGAACCTCAGCACTGAAATAAATAGGACATGCTGGAGGGACAGATTCATAACCCAGAGGCTCCCTTCACTCTGGAATAAAATCCCAGTCCAGGTTAGGCAGAGTCCCTCATTGACTCTCTTCAAGAGGAATCTTGATGAGTGGATGGGAGATCGTAGGTTTACCCCGGGTATCACTTCTGTGTCACTGTTAGATAGAGGCATAGTATACTAACCTCGAAAAAGGGCATAGCAAAATAAATTTAAAATGGGTGGCGAAAGCCAAACACATTCTGGCTAGGCTTATAAATGCCCTAGGGCAGATAGCCTAGTATGAACCTATGAACTGACCACTAACCAGTACATCACATAATATTTTAATAATTTTTTAGTAGTCCCTATCCCACAATAAATCATTGAACTCCCTGGTTTTGTTCTGATCATACTGGGTTATACAACCGTATTTAACTCATCTGCATTGGCATTTTTTGCTATCTGATCTATGTTTAACCATAAATTTTGAGGTGGGCAAGCCAGGGATTTTAGGCAAAGAGCTGAGCCAGTGCCAAGCCAAAGGCCTGACCTTGATCTTAAGAGTCCATTAAGAGCTGAGCTAGAGTTCATAAAATAGAGTGTAAAAGAGCATAACTGAGCAATGCACACAGACAGACACACACATACACACATTGGAACATACACACATGCACACATCAGCGCATACACACATATATGCACATAAACATATACACACATACATACTCGAGCACACACACATATGCACACGCGCACACACACACACACATGCACATGCACACACACACACACTCACGCGCGCGCGCACACACACACACACACACACACACACACACACACACACACACACACACACACACACACATACACACTCTCTCTCTCCTTGCCCCCAAGAAATGAGCTTGATGGACAATTGCTTACACATAAAACACACCTGCCCCCCGCCCCCAGGAAACTGATTGCAACTTTTTGTATACATGGTGCTTCTATGCAAGTAAAGAAAATGAAAGATAATAATCTTGTATTTTAGCTTGTTGTTCACAGGGACACACACTACCTCCTCTGTCCCTGGCATGCCATATGTCACTGATCATTTAAAGGTGTTAGCATAAACACCCTCTGTTTTAACACCCAGCTTGCCTTTACCCAGAAGCTAAACACCTTTTCTGTACCACTGATTTTAGCTTGCAAGGAAGGTGAACATAGTCAATCTATACCTCTTAGCTCAGCAATCAGACATAAAGGCAAAAATAATGAGGGAGAAATGGTTGTAGACTGGTATAATGGTAAAGGTGTTTACTTCATAGACACAACATACAAAGTTTTATTCTCACATTTGAGGGAAATTGGCTAGCCTTAAAATAGCCAGCAAAAGCAGCTAGCCTAGCACTTCTTTATGAATAAAAACTACCAAACTCCAAGAACCAGAAATACACAAAGGCACAGGACCACCACGAGCTGGAATCAACAATTTATTTAGCGCTTTCATCAGTTGTGAGCTATGACTTCTTCAGAATAAATGCAGTAAAAATGACTCATATATATATATATATATATATATATATATATATATATATATACATATATAACCTCACCCTAACCTTAATTAATTAGAAGAGTTGCCATTAGTTTTTAAAGTGCCAATTTGCTAATACTCATAATAAAAATATATACACGTGTGAGACAATATATCATGTAACAAAACTTCTTATGCTTCTATTGTGAAACACACATATTCATATATATAAAAACATCTATTAAATCCTAAATATATAATAAAACTATGATATAGTAACCCTAAAATATCTAACATGAATTTAAAAATAAAACTCTGATTTGAGTTTTAAGAAACTAACTAATGATATAACTTCATTTACCCACAACCTGAACCAGAAAACATTAATACAATTACAAGTAGTACCACAAGGGATAATCAGTGTTCCTTTGGGAGGGCATGGATTTTGACATATACCCCCCAGTTCTCGGAGTTAAGAGATATTTTGTATAAAAAATGTTTTTTTACTGAAGTATGATGAACAAGTGGTGAGTAAAATAGGAGAAAAACCCAAAGTGGTATATAAAAAAAGTATCAGTATAAAAACTATGTTAGAAAGTAAGAAGAGTGAAAAAGTATCAACAGGGTGGATATACCACGAAATGTGGCCACTGCTCTCAATGTAGGTGTATATTAGAGGGAGATAATGTTGAAATACCTGCCTATGGGGTAGTGCGATCTTAGCACAAGAGTAATTGTGGTACCAAAAATGTTGTTTATTTAGTCCTGTGCCAGGTTTGTGAAAGATATTATGTGGGGAAAACTAAAAATGCTTTCAGGACACGCATCTACCAGCACACTTATGATATAGGGAGAGCTAATAGCAAAAATGCTTCAGCAAAACACCTCATTCAGTTTCCTGAACATAATTTTAAATTTCATGAACTTGAACATGTAGTTTTGGATGAGAGTGGGTGACCCAGTGACACCTTTTTAGAGTAAAGAATTGCTGTGGCAGTTGAGGGTCAATGCAGTGAACCCCCCAGGTTTAAATGAAGTTATATCATTAGTTAGTTTCTTAAAACTCATATCAGAGTTTTATTTTTAAATTCATGTTAGATTTTTTAGGGTTACTATATCATAGTTTTATTATATATTTAGGATTTAATAGATGTTTTATATATATATATATATATATATATATATATATATATATATATATATATCTAAATATGTGTGTTTCACAATAGAAGCGTAGGAAGTTTTGTTACATGATATATTGTCTCACATGTGTATATATTTTTATTATGAGTATTGGCACTTTAAAAACTAATGGTAACTCTTCTAATTAATTAATTAAGGTTAGGGTGGGGTTTTATATATATATATATATATATATATATATATATATATATATATGTGTGTGAGTCTTATTTTACTGCATTTATTCTGAAGAAGTCATAGTTCACAACTGATGAAAGCGGTAAATAAATTGTTGATTCCAGCTCGTGGTGGTCCTGTGCCTTTGTGTACTTCTTTATGAATGTCAGGGACAGAGTTTAAACATTGTTCTTATATATACTTAAACATTTTGCTAGAGAACCACACATTTTATGAAGAAAAGAACAAAATATAAATTGTTTTCTTGTACATATTGACATCTCTCACCTGCAACAAGCCAAAGCAATAAACAGTTGACTATCTGTTCTTCGCACAAAGATTACCGTCTTTTATCCATCACATGAGTAATGGCCAAAGTAGTAATACTGTATTCCCAGTTTTCGTTATTCACTGCTATTTCCAAGTCCAGTCTCATCAGTGGAACAAATTATTTTAAAAATACAGATGAGTTCTGCACATAGCTCACAATTTTCAGTTCTACACAGAGCTCACAATCTTCTTTTATGCACAGACCTCACAACTTTCAATCGTGCACATAGCTCACAACCTTCAGTTGTGCAAACAGCTCCCAACCTTCAGTCCTGCATGCAGCTCACAACCTTGCGTCCTCACACACCTAAGAACTTTCAGTTCTGCAGACAGCTCACAACCTTTAGTCTTCATATTGCAGAGCACTCTCTCACAACAGAGAACAAGCAGGTAAAATTTAGAATACATCAGATACCTTTTGCTGAGACTGTCTATGTACTTAAATCTCAGAACGTTTTACCTCATTTCAAAAACAGTAGGATGCCCCAGGTCATCCCCCAATTCAAGCAGGGTCTTTTTTGTCTGAGATCAAACACTGATGGCAGCATGTCATCATTTTTCTACCAATCCAGAGCAAAGGCAAACAAAACAATTTTTTTTTTTTGTAAAACTTAAGCATAAATGAACACACCACTATTTTTTTTAAAAGGCTGCATTTCTGGGCCATTTAAAACAAACACACATCTGTCTCCATTTAAAAAAAACACATTTTCTGGAATTTATACATCTGTAGTACCTTCCCCACTATAGTCTCAGCCAATCGCAGAGCTAACTTGATGCAACAAGACAGAACAGAAAGTACCGCAGCCTGCAGGTCCAGTATGAAACAAGCACTATTAATATGAGAAAAAAAAAACACAGAAGTAAAGTTGGTGACTCATTCACAGTTTGTTAACTGGCAGGAATAAGAGCCCATGCCAAGCTTGCAAGCTTGAGCTTGGCTTAAACCAGTGTTAGCTCGCCTACTCCATACATAAATTTGAGGGATTTTATTGATACAGCCCACCTCCTTAGTTTGCTATATAACACCTATGTTCGTGTAGCCATGGCATGGGAGCATAGTCTGTGAGTAATGTAAAACTGTGGCCCAGCAGCTACTATAGTAACAACATTGCACCCCCACTTAATGGCATTAAACTCTCACTCTGTTGTTAAGAATCTCATCCTAGCCTTGCTTAACTTTCTGCTGAGGTAGCAGACTGGGTATTCTTCCTCACCTACTTCCTTAGAAAGTACAGCTCCTACCTTACTTTAGATGCATTGGCGTAGATAATAAAGGGCTACTGAAGTAGAAGCAACTAAAACTGGCCCTGAATATAAAATGCTTTCAGTTTGTTGAAAATCTCATCTGCTGCTATGGTCTACTTACCTGGATAGTGGCCTTACCTTTCATAAGGACTGTTAAAGGCAGGCTATGTTGGCAAGGTTAGTTAAGAACTTTATATAGTAGCCTACTAGCCCTAGGAATGCTTTCACTTGACGTTTATGACTTGATATTGGACATATCTTGATAGCTTATATTTTGTTTATTTGAGTTCTAATTACCCCTGACCCAGTCATATATCCTAAATATCAGACTACTGTCATACAAAGCTTACTTTTGGTAACATTAATTTTAGGACTTGTCTATCTTAATGATTACAACACTCCTTGTACTTTTGTTAAATATAACTCCCAGTCTTCTAAATATATTACTGTCTCATCAGGATACCCTGCTGAGTACCTAGCATGATGTTTCAGAATTGTATCTGTGAGCTTTTGAAAGGTTGCAGAAACTCAGTGAAGTCCAATGTGTAAGAAAGAGTAAAAATAAAAACCTTTATGGGTTGATAATGCTGTTTTCTCTTTGGCTTTAGGGGAGAGGGGGATCTGATAGTACAATTTGGTCAAATCTAGGGTGGTTTAAAAACCTTGTTTTCCCTAACCTGTTTATGAGCTCATATACTCTGGGAATTGGACAAGTGCTAAATTTAGATATCTTATCCAGTTTCTGGAAATCATTACAACGTCTTTTGCAGTTATTGGCTTATGGACTAAGCCTATAAACTAGTTTACTATCATATGTCTGAAATGCATTCCGTTGAAAAATAAAAACGAAAATAATAGAATCATTCATGCAAATGAACAAAACCGGTAATGTTGATACATCGTCATTCGACATACTCGACATTACCCAGCATACCCAGCCTACTAGTCATTTCCAACTAACGTATTGCAGGAGGGCGAGCCACCCTGCACCCTCACACCTCCTGCTGATTATATATACAAAGTCCAAGATCGCACTACAGTGAGGAAATGGGTACATTTCCTGATCCCCACTGTACTGCGCTCTCCAAGCAGAATGTCGACCTCACAACAATAAATGCACACTAGCATTCACTATTGTGGAGTCGACCATTTTTGGTTCGGCCTTCTGTGAACTGGAAAATAGCCTTTCAGCTATCCCAGTTCAGCTGAATGCCATCCAAAATTTTGATAGTAAGCGCTATTCACTTTGGGACTCCAATCAACTTTCCCAATTACTCACTTATTACTTTTCTCTGGGCTTGTGGCATGTTTTTACCATCTTTCCTGTCTCAGTTTCAGTATTATGTTGTATTAAATCTGTTTTTGCCAGGTAGGTCAGAAAAAAATGCTTTATTCTTCAGTATGCATTTTTTCACTTCTTGCTTCATTTTTTGAACAGCAGAGATACACTATTGCTATCTATTTCAGTTCCTTGGTTCCTAGACTTCTGTGATATATCTGCTCTGTTCTTCTCATTCCAGGTTGTCCTATGTTGTACTTCACTTTGCCCATTTACTCTACTACCTCAAAGGTAGTTTGCTAGGAATTTATTCTCTACAAGGGAAGACTAACACCAACACTTATCCCAGTTAGTATTCTATCAAAATGTGTGCAGTACTCTGGAAATAAATAGGGTACTCTAGTCAATAACAATTTTTTGGATATTCCTACCATAAAGACTGGTAATACTAGGTCTTTGGCTATTGACATTGCAGTGGCTTAGGAAAGTAGTAACATAGTCGTTTATTACTAGAATGCTCTGTTAGCCATTATCAGACTTTACTAATGGGTGTACAAGATTCATGGCTTCTGCTTGAATGAGACCTCATTTTCAAGCATAAGTATTAGAGCACTTCTGAACCTTGGACATAGTGCCATCTTTTGCCATTCAAGGCAAGTTGCACAGAAATTCTCGAGTTTTTCTTTACATCAGTCCAATAAACCTAGCTAAAATTATACCTCTGTTTTTTTTTTTCACCCCAAAATGTCCTCCCATTGCATGACTGTGTGGAAGTTTCGTCAAAAGTGTTTTAAAAGTTTTTTTTGGAAATAGTTGATTTATTATTTTTTATTTGTCCTTATTTACTCAGTACAGTAAGTAATTCCTTGAATCAAAATATCAGTAGGGGATAGGGCCACCTGGTTCATATATCTCTTGTAATATGGCTATGACTTCTCTGGACCTGCTTAATGTATCATCATTCCACCATGCTTTCTTAAAATATTCATTGCTTATCCACAAACCTGCCAAGCCAGGAACATTTCTGTCAGTATAGTAATATTACATGGAGGGTAAAGGTCTTCATCTAGGAATACACGTATAGATGTTTCCTCTTCTGTTATGTCTTCCTCTGTAAAATACAACTCATGCTAGCAACTTTCTTCTAGTTTTGGCTTTGGCACTTTCTTAGGTTTTATGTTAGTAATGTCCATGTAAGATTCTTTTTTAGACTAGGTCTACATTTTCACATTACAGAGGGAAATCTAGAACTTTTCTCAGGCTCTTTTTTTTTTTAGTGTATTTCTCATTAAGAGTTCTTCCTCCTGTGTTTCCACACTGCACACAAGCATCTGTTATTACTTTAGTGGCTGAAATCTTTTGACAAGGTTTCATATCATGCATTGAATCTTGGTAGTTTAACTTGGATTTTCTGGTAAAATGCATGGTCTTCTATTGCTTCCAGCCAAAGCTAGATTTTAGTTTGTACACTGATCTCTTTTCCTCATTAGGAGTGTTTATTTTTAATAGTGTGTCAGGCTGCTGTTGGTCACCACTATTTTTTACAAGGACTATATTTTGTTAGTAGTAGATTAGGCTGCTAAAGCTATTCTCTCCATTTTTACTTTACTGTATTCATTAATTACATTTGCTAATAGGGTACATGGACTGGTTTTTAGAACCTTTTCATCCATAAACCAGGTCAGGATAGCAAAGACAAACATCCAATTATTTCAAAATGAAAAACAGCAAACTCAAGCTTATTACAATAAACAGAGATAACATAAACATAATAAATTAGAAATCAAGCTAAGGTGTTGGAGCTATTTGTAAGTTTAAGATAAGAAAATTGATGTGTCATCAAAATGAATAATAATTACAATATGCAAATCAAAAAAGAACAAGGGGGGATTCAATAAAGCCGACATGTATTAATTTTCCATGTAGGCATAGTGACATGGAGCTTACATGGACGTAAGCAGCTGTGTGATCCAGTAAATGGAACTGAGGGGTGTGCATGAACGTGTCAACACAGACGTGTCCACGGCATGGAAATCACTTCATAAGCAGGTGAACTGCATGCAAATGAGGGTGTTGGAGTGATCCAACAAGCAGATAGGCAGTCCTACAGAACCCCTGCGTGTTGGTGTCTGAAGTGTACATAGAAAAATTCCATGTACATGAGATAAAGTGAACAGGGGCTGTAAAAGCCCAGTTAGAGGGACAAAAATAGCATAGCAAACACAGATATGTACAAAATTATGCCCTGTGTGTTCAAACAGTAATGGAAAATAATTAAAAATAATTATTTTTTTAGTATTCATATTATGTTTGCACAGCACTCAGCAGTGCAAAAACATGCCGTTATGCAAAAATAAAATATTTAAAAGTGTAAAAATGAAAAAAAAAAATGTGACAATAATGCATTATAGGGCCTTGCATGGCATATGTACAATGGTCAATTTCTGTGGTTGCTATGGAGGCAGGGTCTGTAATAGTGTAGTTTCCTGACTGTGTGCATGGATCTGTATGCTAATGAGCTGAGGTTACTGAATAGCAAAAATGGGTATCCGTGCCCGCAGATCACATGTGTGTAGCCCAAGAACCATGTTGGTGTTCACAGAAGAGGTAGCTGACATCAAAAGAAGGTGTGTCTCTATTTCTTTAAGCACATGGGACCTCACCGGTACCTGTTTGCACGCTGCTGAGCTGAGCAGGGGTGTGTGTCCAATGCCTGCTAAGCTTTGTTTAACTTTGGAGCATGTGCTTTAGCTAGTTTGACTGCATTTGTATGGCATGCTGGTGTGCTGAGCATGCCCATCTACGGGTTTGTGTCCATTGAGTGCTGAGCATTGTTTATATCTGTGGCATGGGTTTAAGCGCTGTGCCACAGTGCTTAGCAGGGAAAGCTGTTTAAAAAAAAGAAAGAAAATTGCCTGGGAAAGCCAATAATATATAAATTACTGATGACTCATGTACCACTTAAACTGGGCCATTAAAACACTGATAATGATGTACTTGGCAGGTGGAATGCATCATAGGTAGTCAATCAAACAGGCTGTACCTACATCAGAGCACTAGAAAATCTGCATACACCCTACAATCTGATTTCGCTACCAAACTATGTGTGACGCCCGTTCACTGGCCCAGTAGTCAAGGAGCATCAGGCCTCACCACTAGCACCAGTGAGGGGCATGCACATTGGGAAGGATAACAAGTACACACACAGTAAAGTACAATTTCCCTTAAGAGCACACATAGATCACAGTCAGTCTGGGGCTGGTTTTTCCCTTTCTCCCCAGATCCCCAATAAGACTCCCCACTGTCACAGCTATAGGGTACAGATCTCAACTGAGTGGTCAAGCCAAAACCTCCAGCACCCTCTCTGTCCAGCCAGTGCTTTGTGTCCCTGCTCAAGTCACTGACACACATACACTTTGAGATATGAATTATATGCAAACACACAGACACTCCTGGGGAAGGCTGGCACAGGTTCTCCAGCTATGCCCCCTCCTGCCCAGACTATAAGGTAGAAATCACTGCCACCAACCACTACTTATCAGCTACTATAAGACCCTTCTCAAAGGGTGACCAGTTCCACTATGTGCTATTACAAATAGTAAGTGTAACCTAGTGCTAAGGCTAGTGGAGTGGCTTATACAGTATCACCAAATACATGCAAGTACTCTGAGAGCTTCAGTTACACAAAACAGCCACAGTTGAAAAGTATAAAAATATTTAATAATAAATAAAAACACAAGACAATACTCATCAATTCAACACAGTACTAATAGAGATTTCAGAGATCACAGGAAAATACTTTAAAACAACATTGTAGGATAGTCTCACATAAATATAGAAAACAGCTAGACTAATCTGGCTATATTCCTAGCTGTCTCTAAGAGAAATTTTAAGATCTAAGATCCTACTTACAGAGCAAAGCAAGTGCTGGTGAGCTGATGTGTTCAGGTTCAGACACAAATACAAAATGCTCAATCTTTCTTTCTGAGAAAGTCTTAAATTGATAATACACATTACTGCTGAATCATTTCAGATTACATTATTCTTGACACTTCTACTTAAGATTCCCAGACTCACAGAACTTAAAATTCTAACATTTCTTTTTGTAATCTGCACCTGTCAGGAAGCCACAACAATAAAAGACACTTTACATGTAAAACATAGTGATTATCTCTGTCTTAGAACAATAGAAATAATTTCCTACCCCAGACATCCTGTCTCCGAGCTTGAAATCAAACAGTCATAAAATGCTTTACTTATCAGCTTTCTTCCAGCAGAATGCACTGCAGTTACATTTTTGAAGCTCAGAACATAACACAGTTTTCTTACATTTGTTACACAAGCCTGTGGATCATATTAATATTTACAATGACATAGAATTATTTATAAAATTCTATCTGGCTAGGCTGGCAGCCTTCACAACCCCCCCCCCCCCGCCCGAGAACACAAGCTATTTTTTTAAGTGACCCTTGAGACACGTTGCTTGAGAGGGTTAGGTCTATCTGGGTATACCTTAGCCCATTACCTGTCTTGAGAGCCCATCTGCATTGACATTGATAATCCCACTGTGGTGCTGCACTGACAATATCATATACTTGCAACCCTAGGCTCCAACTTAGTAACTTGGCATTTTGCTGGCTGGCTTGATATAACCATGTTAGGGGATTGTGATCTGTAACTACAGTGAATTTTCTTCCATACAGATAAGGCTGAAGTTTCTGCAGTGCCTACACTATGGCTAGATATTCCTTTTCTACAGCTGCATAGCATTCCTCCCTCGGCTGGAGCCTATGACTAAGATAAACCACTGGGTGTTCTTTTCCCGCTGAAGAAATCTAAGTAAAGCCCCCACCCTCATGGTTTGAAGCACCCACCTGCACAACAAATTCTCTGCTGTAATCTGGACTGGGTAAAACAGGGGGTCCTCCAAAGCTGCTTTAAGCTTCTGGAATGCATGTTCACATGCTGGAGTCCGCACTACCTTATTTGGCCTGTTTTTCCTTGTCAGGTCTGTGAGGAGAGCAGCTATGGTACTATAACTGGGGACGGACTTTCTGTAGTACTCTGCTGTCCCTAAGAATGCCCTCACCTGCTTTTTGGTAACAGATACAGGCCATGCCTGAATATTTTCCACTTTGGCAGGTTCTGGCCTGATCTTACCACTCCCCACTCTATGTCCCAGATAGGAGACCTCTGCCATACCCACCAGACATTTGATGGGTTTAATGTTCGACCCTGCCCTCTGTAGTCTGCCCAGCACCTCCCTGACATGCTGAAGGTGCTCTTGCCAGGAATGGCTATAGATGGCAATATCATATAGATAAGCAAGGGCAAACCCTCCATCTCCTGCTAGGATATGATCTACCAGCCTCTGGAAAGTTGCTGGGGCATTTTTCATCCCAAAGGGCATCTTTGTGAACTCATACAAGTCAAAAGCAGTCACAAAGGCTGACCTCTCTCTAGCACTGGGAGTCAAGGGCACCTGTCAGTAACCCTTGGTAAGATCAATGGTAGTAACGAAAAACAGGAGTGCAGATAACTTTGGAGAGTAACCACGAACTTGCTTCAGCCCAGTTAAAAACATTTTTTATTATTATTCCACCACCAAAACACATACACCATTAACGCTTTATGTTACACCATGCATTTTTGTCCTCATTCAATGGACTTCATCAAATGCTCTTAAGTCTTTTTTGGATTTAACAGTGCTTCTGTCTTTTTTGGATTTAACAGTGCTTCCGTCTTTTTTGGATTTATCAATAGTAGTAAGATACTTAGCCCCACCCAGCTGCTCTACCTGCCAGTTACCCTTGGTAAGATCAATGGTAGTAAGATACTTAGCCCCACCCAGCTGCTCAAGGGCTTCATCTATCCTAGGCATGGAGTAAGCATCTGACTCTGTGTGACTATTTAATTTCCTGTAGTCCACATGGATCCTGGTGCTGACATCCTTCTTTGGCACCAGCATAACTGGGGAGGCCCAGGGACTGTTGGACTCCTGAATTACCCTTAGTTCCAACATTTCCTGGATCTCTTCCCTCAGAGTCTGTTTGACTCTCTCAGGCACCCTATAAGCGGCCTGCCTAATCGGTCTTTTGAGTCCTGTATCCACCTGGTGCTGCATCAGGTGGGTGCACCCTGGTTTCCCAGTGAACATGTCCCCAAACTCCTATAATACTGCTCGGATTTCTCAAATCTAGGTAGGAGATAGCTGCTGGGACATTGCTACCCCTTCCACTGAGGTGTCAGTCTGAGCCTCACTGAGGAGATTAGTCAACAGATCTCCCTCAGACTCCTCCTGCAATCTACTACAAATACTCAGCACAAGGGCCTCCCTAACATGGTAATGTTTCATCATGTTAACATGGTACAATTTGCGCCCCTGCCTCCTGCCTAGTAGTTCTACCATGTAGTTAACATCACTGACCTTCCTTACCACCTGGTAGGGTCCCTCCCAAGCTGCCTGCAGCTTGTTGTGTCTAACAGGAATGAGAACCATTACCTGCTGCCCTACAGCATACTCTAGTGCGAACATTCCTGTCATACCAGACCTTTTTCTGCTGTTGGGCTTCTGCCAGGTTCTCCTGGGCCAAGTCCATACGTTCCCTGAATCTTGTTCTGAGGTTTAGAACATAAGCCACAACAGACTCCTGGTGAGATTCACACTCATCTTCCCACTCATCTTGAATTAAATCTAGAGGCCTCCTCATCCTATGCCCAAACAACAACTCAAATGTTGAAAAACCTGTGGATTCCTGGAGAACCTCTCTGTAAGCAAACAACAGATGGGGAAAATATTTGTCCCACTCCCTCTTAAACGGGTCTGCAAATGCCTATAGCATGGACTTGAGTGTAGAGTTTACCCTCTCAACAAGACTATTAGTCTGGGGATGGCAGGGGCTGATCTTCAGGTGATTCACCCAACAGCTCTTCCACAGACAAGGCAACAGGTCTGACATGAAATTGGCACCTCTGTCAATCAGTATTTCTTTTGGGAAACCTACCCTGCTGAAAATCTCTAACAAAGCATTTGCCACCTTTTCTGCCTCAATGGAGAACAAAGTCACTGCCTCAGGGTATCTTGCAGCATAATCTACTACCACTAGGATATACTTTTTCCCTGTGGAAGGCTCAAAGGCTCAACAATATCCATAGCTACCCTCTCAAGTGGCTCCTCAATCACAGGCAAAGGAATTAAAGGAGCTTTCACCTTGTCTCCTGCCTTGCCTACCTTTTGGCACTGCTAACAGGTCCTGCAGTACCCTGTTACATCTCTGGAAATCCAGGCCAATGAAAGTTC
This sequence comes from Protopterus annectens, assembly GCF_019279795.1. Classification (NCBI taxonomy): domain Eukaryota; kingdom Metazoa; phylum Chordata; order Ceratodontiformes; family Protopteridae; genus Protopterus; species Protopterus annectens. The sequence continues at coordinate 1,353,279,253 of NC_056744.1, read as the reverse complement.
TGCATAATATATCTCTTTGTACGTTTTATGCCCATATGATAGAAGTGCCAGATGGTAGGCTGTACGTACTGCCAACTGCTGTATTCTCTCGCCTTCTAGGCCTACCTCAAGGGTCCACTCTCTATACAGTAACCCTTTGTTCCAGTATACAGATTCCCCCTTCCCTTGAGAATCAAGCCCCTCACTAGCTACCTGTCTCAGGCCTTGTAATGTAGGCTCTGAAAGCTCAGCCTGTATCAACTCTCTCTTTGTAACCCTTCCCAGCTCCCCTTCCACAGGACGTCTGGTATCCTCTGACAGCAGTGCTTCACTGTCAGCCTGGGTACTAATACTCATCTCTGCCTTTGCAGTCACTCTGTCCAAGGGAACATCTGTACCTAGAAGCAGCTGTGCCTCACCTTCAGTCTCACTGCTATGGGGTAGCTCCCTCCCTGAAGTATCCACCTCACTAGTCCTGGCTGCAAGTGTGTGGTCTGTCTGGGTCTCCCCCAGGCTAGCAGAACCATATGCTTGTCTCCAAGCCTGACTGCAGGTAACTGCATGAGCATATGGTACTGCATTATCAAAATCCTTCCCTTTCAGGACATCTGCAGGATGGCAGTTTGGTACCCCTGTTGTCGCAAGACAACCTACTATTGGCATTTTGTCTTTCCCACTTACTGACTCTCCCACCTTTTGTTTCCCACCTTGCCTCTGTGCACATCTATATGCCACATGGCCCCATTGGTTGCATTCAAAACATTTAACCCTAGGTCCTGGACGTGTACATGGACTAGTGGCTTCCCCTGCTACTGGCAGATTCTGCTGGGGCTGTCTGAGCTGCCCACCATAGTTTCCCTTAAACCCATGAGCAGCATTAGGTGTGCCTTTCCTGTGCAAGGATGCCCTGCTTGCCAGATATAGGTCTCCCTTCTTCCCCAACTCATCTACAGTAGTGCATTGTCTATCAGCTAACCAGATCCTCATGTCCTCAGGCACAGTGCTAAGGGCTTGTTCCCTCACCAAAAGGTCTGTCAGCCCTTCAAAACTGGTGACCTGACATCCACTCACCCACCTATGAAAATAAGTGCTTAGTTCAGCAACATATTCATGCACACTTTCATCTACCTTACATCTATGCTCACAAAACTTTTTTCCTTTAAGCTTCAGGTGTTAGCTTACAAAATTCTAGCAAACAATTCTTTACAGTATTATAATTTAAGAAATCATTGTCAGCTTGGAAAGTACATTTAGAGCTTTACTATGGAGTAAATGGGTCAGGAACAGTACCCAGAGCCTTTGGTCAACATCATACTGTTTACATACCCTCTCAAACATGTAAATCAAACTATCAAAACTTTCCCCCTCTGTAAACTGTGGAAGAAATTTACTGACTTTTGTTGCTTCTGGGCTTCAGTCACTCCCTTCCCCATTACCTCCATGACTCTGGTGAAGAGTCAGGATCTCCTTTTTGTGCTGCCTCTGCCTGTCCTTCTCCTCAGCTTCCAGGTGTAGCATTTTCTAATTTTCCTCATTCTCTAGTTGCCTCAGTCTCTCTGCTGCTTTGATTTCCAAATGCTTGGCCTCCAACTCAAGTCACTTTAGCTACAGACAGATTTTTAAGTTCTCTGCAGAAAGTTTGAGCTGTTCATTCTCTGAGTGCTGTACATCTCAACAACCAGTCTGATCATCCTCCTGGTTGCTATTCCCTGATACAACTGTGACCAAAGATGCAATGATGTCTGCTTTAGTCAGGTTTCCATGCACCAGTCCTTTAGCCTGGCACATCTCAGCCAGTTGGCTCCTTGTCAGCTTGCCATATTCTGCTGACATGCTTGCCTGCTCTCCCTGACTAACTAAGCTAACAAAAGAAATAAAACAATTGTAATCTGAACTCTGAATGTTCACTGTGTGGCTGATTTAGAGTACAAAAACACCTTCAGTGATCACTGTACACAAGCTACAGGAATTCACTATCCACACCACTACAAGCCAATTAATATATGATGTGGCTAACTCACCACCATCAACCAATTAATATCTGATGTGGATATCCCTCCACTGCCAAACAATTAATATGTGACACCCGTGCACTGGCCCGGTAATCAAGGAGTCTCAATCCTCACCACTAGCACCAGTGAGAGGTGTGCACATTGGGAAGGATAACAAGTACACACACAGTAAAGTACAATTTTCCTTAAGAGCCCACAGAGATCAGTCTGGGGCTGGTTTACCCTTTCTGTCCAGATCCCCAGTAACACTCCTCACTGGCACAGCTATAGGGTACAGATCTCAGCCGAGTGGTCAAGCCAAAACCTCCAGCACTCTCTCTGTCCAGCCATTGCTTCGTGTCCCTGCCCAAGTAGCTGACACACACACACTTTGAGATATGAATTATATACAAACACACAGACACTCCTGGGGAAGGCTGGCACAGGTTCTCCAGCTATGCCTTCTCCTGCCCAGACTATAAGATAGAAATCACTGCAGCCAACCACTGCTTATCAACTACTATATGGCCCTTCACAAAGGGTGACCAATTCTACTGTGTGCTATTACTCTTATCCAAATAATAAGTGCAACCCAGGGCTAAGGCTATTTGACTGGCTTATACAGTATCACCAAATACATGCAAGTACTTTAAGAGCTTAAATTATCTCTACACAAAACAGACACAGTTGAAAGGTTTACAAATATTTAATAATAAATAATAAAAACACAAGACAATACTCATCAATTCAACACAGTGCTAAAAGAGAGTCCAGAGATCACAGGAAAATACTTTAAAACAATATTGTAGGATAGTCTCACATAACTATAGAAAACAGCTACACTAATCTGGCTATATTCCTATTTGTCTCTAAGAGAAATACTAAGTCCTAGGATCCTACTTACAGAGCAAAGCAAGTACTGGTGAGCTGATGTGTTCAGGTTCAGACACAAATACAAAATGCTCTATCTTTCTCCCTGAGAATGTCTTAAATTGATAATACACATTACCGCTGAGTCATTTCAGATTACATCATTTTTGACACTTCTACTTAAGATTCTCAGGCTCACAGAACTTAAAATTCTAACATTTCTTTTTGTAATCTGCACCTGCCAGGAAGCCACAGCAATAAAAGACACTTTACATGTAAAACATAGTAATTATCTATGTCTTAGAACAATAGAAAGAATTCCCTAGCCCAGACATTCTGTCACTGAGCTTGAGATCAAACGGTCATAACATGTTTTACTTATCAGCTTTCTTCTAGCAGAGTGCACTCTGCTTACTTTTTTGAAGCTCAGAACATAACACAGTTTTCTTACGTCTGTGAAACTAGCCTGTGGATCATGTTAATATTTACAATGACATAGACTTATTTATAAAATTCTATCTGGCTAGGCTAGCAGCCTTCACATTCTGCACCAGTGGAGTACAAATGTGGGATTTTTACTAAATCATTGCTGGGGGCTGCTGCAGCTCTGCTACATCTGTATGTGCTAGATGCTGAGGTCAGTGCTGATGGTGATGTTGACAATAGGCCTAAACTTATATTGTAGGCAGGTGGAATGCATCATAGTTAGCCAATCACACATTCTGGACCTACAGCAGACTTGTATAAAGTATACATACGCCCTACATTCTGATTTTCCTCCAGTACACTGGACCATTGTAGTACAGACTTGGGAATTTTAACTGAGATAATTGCTAGGGGCTGCTGCAGGTCTGCTACTTCTCTATGTGCTAGATGGTGAAGTCAGTGCTGCTGGTGCTGTTGACAATAGGCCTAGGCAGAGAAGGTGAAGAGTGTTCAGGCCCAGGGTAACCTTCCAGGGGCTACATGAGCTGGAGATTGTAGACCACTAGAGGGTGGACAGGGACATACTACAATAACTCACCAAGCCCTGCCACCCTCAACTCAGACCTAGTGCCAACAGAGAGAAACCCATCCCAGTGGAAACAAAGATATGTGTAGCCCTTAGGATACTAGCTATAGGTACTTTCCAAAGACCAACTGGGGACATGATGGGGGTCTCACAGGCATCGGATTCCATGGTGCGCCACCAGTTCCTGGATGCCCTGCTAACACATGCTAGTGAGTACATTTATTTACCTAGCACACTTGAGGAGAGGGCTAGCAGTATGCAACTCTTCTACTATGCAGCACACTACCCTGAGGTACTGGGTGCCATAGACTGCACTTATGTAGACATTTAAGCACTGCCTGGTGAGGAGGGTAGAGTCTATGTCAACCACAAGGGTTATCACTCCATCAACTGCCAGGTCATGTGCAATGCCCAGGGCATCATCATGAATGTGTGTGCTAGCAGCACTGGTAGTTATCATGACTCCCTTATCTGGCACACATCACAGCTGTACCAGATGTTTGCTAGAGGAGACTTCCACATGGCAATTTACTTGGGGATGCTAGCTATGCACTGGAACCATGGATGATGACACCCAACAGAAATGCACCCACACCCACTGAAGAATGCCATAATGAGGCACACGCAAAAAACAGGAACATCATAGGGCACGTGTTTGGCCTGGTGAAGTTACAGTTCCAATGCCTCGATATATCTGGTGGAGCCTTGCAGTATTCTCCAGCCACATGTGCACAGATGTTCTCAGCATGTGCCATGCTACACAGTATGATCCTGCAGAAACAGCTGCAGCAAGATCAGCAGAGGGAAAGGATGCACAGCCACCCACTAGTGCCTAGGTCACCACAGCCACACCCACAGGCAGACTGGGAGGAGGAACTCCCTGAGGCTGTTGCTGTAGGCAGACATAGGCATGCCTAATATGCCCTGGACATGGCCAAGAGACAATGCATAACACATGCACTGGCAACCTAGGGCCCTAGGGACTAACACTGTACTCTGACTCCCATACATATCAGTAAAAATGCTGCCAGTCAGGCCATACAACCTGTACCTCACCATGTATTGGCTGTGGACTGCCTGCATCAGACATAGTCAGCCCAGAACTACAGGTCTGTCAACTGCTACATTTGCAAGGTAAGTCACTGTATTGTACAGCACTTGTAAGGTGTACTACAGTATGGTAGCATATGTATGGAGCTGCTGCATGTATGCAAGGGAATATAGTGGGCTATATATAGTGTGCTACTGGGCTACTTGCAGAGATCTAAGTGTGATACTTGTACAGATCTAACAGCCACTTGGGTCAGCAGGTACTCTGTTCACTTGTATGTGCCTCATAATAGCCACTAGGCCACATGTCTGCAAACTCCACGACAGTATTCCATGGAAATTCCAAACAGTGGGGTCACATGAGAGTTGCATGACTATCTATGCCAGCAGAGCACAGGCCAGTCATTCCCCACCCCAAATATATCAGTATTGCCATACAACTGCTGTAACAGTAAGTCTGCAATGATATACCAGCAGGCCAGAAAATTCCTCTATCTTGTTTATGGTGTGAGGGAGGAAACCTCTCTGTCCAGTGTCTGGTGTGGCTCTGTGGGCCAGGGAAAATAGCATGTGTGATGGTGCTGATGGTTTGAATATGGAGGTAGTCCTGCCGACTGTCATAACCCCTCAATCTGTTACTGAAAGAAAGCTGGACAAAGCCAGAGTGAATGGGAGCACAAGGGGTCATACCTACAGACAGACATTATGCACTCTCTGAGTAACATAGCAGGTGGCTAGTTTAAGAGCATGCTGCAACAGGTCAGATTAGCTGCAGGATGTAAAGGCCATCAGTTTAATGTGCCAGTAGGTACAACAAGTCAGTAAATGATATACAGTATAGTACCGGGAAACCACAAATGTATGAGGAACACCGCATACATGTGGGGCGAAATGCTGGACATTCTGTAAAAACATGTACAGGGAGAGGTATGCAGACTATCACCCTGTGTGTGGTGTTTTACCATGTTCCCTAGTCACATCATACTTCTCAACCTCTTACAGCAGGAAATCTGGCCACATCAAGTGAATAATAGTGGAACCAAGGCCCAGAACTTGGGACAGGTTTAAAATAATTGCTCCCACAAATGTAGAATATGGATAGAATAACAGGTTCTGCATTCACATGAGTCTCCTACTGGGCATGGAGTCTGAAACTCAAATATCTGTCAGTATTAATTTACTTCAATCTTGAGTGATTTACCACTAATTTGCCAGAAAATAGCAATGGTTATGTGAAATTGGCTAAAAGTATGTGACAAGAGTCTGGACAGTCTGTGAAGTTCTCTACAATTCTAAAGTTTAAGTTACATATTAAGGTCAGCAAATAACCGGGGAATGCCTTGGACAATATCAGGCAAATGCAGTACTGTGGTAACAGTTGGGGCAGCCAATGGCCTGCAGCACACAATAATCCTGGACTGGAGTACAGGTATCTCTGGCCTGGAGTCACCTTGTAAGTACTGATAATCATACTGGGCATGCTCTTACATTCACCTTGTAAGTACTGACAATCATACTGGGCATGCTCTTACATTTAGCTAATTTGAGCCCAAGTCTGTTGCCTCTACTGCCCAAAGACCTGCTGTGTGGAAATATGTCTGTACAGACATACAGCTACATATGCATATCGGTCTCTCCCTATCCCCCTCACACATGATTAGTATCTCTATCAGTATGTCGCACATATGTATATGATAACAAGATGTATATATAGCTATAGAAAGTAGAATTATACATAGACCCCTCACATACTTCTACAGAACACATTTACATTACTGACACACACAACTAAATTTAAGGAGACAACCCTGTTAAAACATTGATATAGATACAGGTGGGGATGTACAAATGTTTCCACATACCCCTGAATGCTGGGGTTATCTGCACATACACATCACAACAGCTGCCAATGGCACAAGACCAAGGCCACAACAGTACATAATCCACTTACTCCCAGACCCCTGAGCCTGCAGGCTGTCACCCTGCAGACAGACATAGGTATGCTGGTGGTGTAATGTACAATGGGTGCAATGCAGTCCTTGGACAAGCATATTGTTCCTGGCCACATGTCTGCCTATCAAACTCCAAACAGCCACATATGGCCAGACTAGTAAGTGTGCACCACATAGCTGGGATATTACCAGGTATCAGACCCCTAGGACACTAGATACAATAACAGTACCAAGAAGTGTCAGTCTGCAGGCCATACATGCTGTCTAACACAAGGCTGCTTTGTGTACCCCACAAGTATTGTGCTTGCATCAATAGATATGACTGACATAATCTATGGCTTATGCAATTGGTACTGTGAGCTGTAGTGTGTAATAGTAGTTAGGTAGGAGTTCTACTCTCACATCCTCCAACTCTGTGTGTGTATCAATATATTCCCTCACAGCACAATGGGCATGCGCATATGGGCTGTCTCCATGCAATGGTATGCATTTTATGGTCCTGTGACTGACTGCTGGCATCTAAATTCCCTCCTCTACAAGGCCTCCGAACGTCATCCACTTTAAGAGCACTGGATGACTATCTACCAACAGAGAAACTCCACGGCGCAAGCGATATGTACTGCAAGCTACAGTGTGTATGTAATACTAGATAGGTTGGAGTTCTAATCTCACATCATCCAACTCTGTGTACGCTTGTGAATATATCCCCATAAACCACTTCAGGCAAGCCCTTATGGGCTATCACTGTGCAATGGTTATGCATTTTATGCCCACTGACTGGCTGCTGGCCTCAACATTGGTGTCCATTGCAAGGCCTGCTGATGTCATCCACCTTAACAGCACTGGCTGACAGTATTTTACCAGATAAACAATGTGGTGCATGTGCTAAGTACTGCAAGCTGTAGTGTGCAATACTAGGTAGGTAGGAGATCTAATCTCACAACAGGCAACTTTGTGCATGCAAACATCTCCCCTTGCAACCGTACAGATATGCCTATCTCTGTGCAATGGTTATGCATTTTAAGGCCCTGCTGGCCTCTACAGTGGCCTCCTTTATAAAGCCTGCTGATATCACCCAACTTAATGGCACTGGCTGACACCATAATGCCAAGTAATCTTTGTGGCACATGTGATAAGTACTGCAAGCTGTAGTGTATAGTACTAGATAGGTAGGGGTTCTAATCTCATATCAGCCAACTCTTTGTTTCTGTATGCATATATATATCTGCAGCACTCCATACATGTCCATATGTGCTATCCCTGTGCAATGGTTATGCATTTTATGGGTCTAAGACTAGCTGCTAGCCTCTAAATGCCCTCCTCTGCAAGGCCCACTTATGTCATCCACCTTAAGAGTACTGGGTGATAATCTAATACCAGATAAACTCCATGGTGCATGTGATAAGTGCTGCAAGCTATAGTGTATAACAGTGGATACGTAGGGGTTCTAGTATCACACCAGCCAAGTGTGTGTGTGTGTGTGTGTGTGTGTGTGTGTGTGTGTGTGTGTGTGTGTGTGTATACAGATATACATATAGGCTGTTTCTGTGCAATGGCTATACATTTTACAGTCCTGTGACAAGCTCCTGGTCCTATATTCTCTCATCTACATAGGCATAATTGCTGTCTGACACCATCTACATTTATATTTTCAGAAAACCCAGATGACATGCATTAAGGGTAGAAGACCTTGTCACAAAGTATGAATGCATAATTATGATGGCTGCCCTCATTGTCCCAGGCACATGCTTCTACATATATGCACCTAGGGAACCATGCACGAATACTGTCATACCTTGCTGATGTCATATTGCTGCTGTGCTCCCATGCCATCCTGTTCCACTGTACTGCCACCATGTCTCCATAGAATAACCACTCAAACCCCTGGAACAGAAGCATACACAGTTCCTTGATACAACTCTCATTCTGTTACACTACTGCCAGTGTAACATCATGCAACTAAGATACACAAAAGATCTGTGGTGTGGTTTTGACACATGCCAGCACACAATATCTGTTGTGGCCCACAAGTGTCATGGCAAAACAGTACTGCACTATACAAGTACAGGTCAAGTGATATAAACACCGTGTGCATAAGACACATAGTTGCATGTCCCTGCATCAATGGCATGGATGTCTGAGATGTGGCACAGGTATCATCAAATGCACAGAGTGTAGTGTGGGGGTGCCAGAGGCCTAGGCTGTGACATAAAGTTGATAGCATGTGTGTGAGTCAGGAAAAGATTCTGGTTAGATGGGCCACGGAGAGATGCCACATGTGACTGTTGGTGACCTGCATGTGACAGTGATGTTTGAGGGTGTGTGTATACACAGTCAAGCCCAGTGCTAGCACTGTACATGTGTATGTTGGGCAGCTGTGGACCATACATAGCAGAGTGGACAATTCACCATCTCCAGCCATGAACATGGGAACTTGCTCTGTCGGGAGTGGCACTGGCACCACCATGTCCAACGTCAGATGCAGTGCTAGTAGCTGATGGTGACTGCTGTCTATTGGACCCATGTCCCACACAGGACCGCCCAGGACCATGTGCCCATGCTGGAGGTACTGCCACCACGAGACCATGACTGTGCATGGCCATGTGGACTCTCAGCAGATGGTGTTGCTGACCTACGTCCATGTGCCCAATGCGCTACTCCAACCAGATGACCAGTACAATGTGCATTCAAAGACAGACACTGTCTCAGCCTATCATTTGCCCACTACATCAGTGAAACAATCCATGGCATCACCAATGCAGTGGAGGTAGTCATGGATGTCCGACTGTGCTGCATCCATAACCCTAAGCATCCATCTAGTGCTGCATTGGGTACATGCCTGTGCCTCCATGATGGCCCGAAACATGCGGCGAGTGACACATCTTGTGGCACCTATGACAAGAGGTGGCTGGACACCAGTCTTCCTTTGAGTATCCTTGTCAATCTGCCTGTGTGGGACCTCACCAGCTGTATGGCTATGGCCAGTGTCTACACTCAATGATGCCATAGTTGTCACACTGTCCTGTTCAATGTCACTGCCATCTGACTGTCCAATATCTGTGGCCTGTGGGGACTGGGTATGTGTGGCCATACTGACTGTATGCAGGGACAATGGAGGAAGAAGTGGGATGTCAACCTCTGGAACAGATTCAGCCCCCAAGAACCCCATCATCACAAGAGACCGATGGGACACTGATGTCAGTATGTGATGGGGACAGACTCCAACCCCCCCATTCACCTGTGAAGAGGATGACAAAATCAGTACATTATTACCTGCATTATTATGTATGGTAATCCACACAGACTCATACAGATGAGGAGTCATAAGTGCATTACCAGTCCCACATCTTTTCATCACTGATCTCATGCACAACATACAAACATACAACAACATAGACAAGTCAGGCTCTATATAACATGCACTTCAGCTATATATGGTAAATGTTGCCAGTACAATACACCTGTGAGGTACGCAATATTACAGTGTATGTGATAGAACTGCACATACTACCCAGTACACCTATCTTGAGAATAATATGCCCGCTGTAGCATCACTGCCGCAGGTATATACCATCTACCTCTAGTGTGTGAACAGGCATCTTGGAGTAATTGCCTCTTGTATAGCAGGCTGCATACTTGTTCATGACTATAAGTGCAAACATATTCATGTTTGTACAAATACACAGCTGTGATTACCCATTGTATGGACTGTAGTTAAGTGCTCCTAAATAGAACATACAAACTTTTATACTCTAGCTAAGCATAACAGTTGTGCTTTCTGCAAAATTGCAGTCCTTAATATTTTTAAGGTATATATAATCTGTAAAACAACAGTATCACACTTACCAGGTACAGGACCACGAACTCCAGCCACACCTGATCGACCTATGCAAAGGTGAGAGAGATGGATTGTCAGCAATACCAAATGTTGCAGTGTTAGAAGGTAATATGTGCATATAGCCACATGTATAGTAGTTAATGTGATATGGCCTACATTGCTGACATTGTGAGTATGTGTGCACAACTGTGCATTAAAACAACCCCCCACCAATGGTGATAGACCTGGCATCCATGTACTGGTATGCAGAGCCTGCCACAATGACTGATACAGTATTACACTGGTGAACAAAGTAAGCTTACCTGGATGCTCCTCTGATGTGGATACTGTTGAACCCACCTCCAGGATCTATGAGCTGATGGATGCCTGGGAGCTGGTGGTTGATTCTAGGTTTGGCAGGAATTCCTCTGTGGCTGAGTGGTTGTTCTGTTCCAGGCCCTCCACTGGTGGCAGCATCATCCCTGGCCACAGCAGCTGCCCTTTGACTTGCAGCATTGACTATATTTGTGGCCCGATATTGGACCTGCTTATAGGTCCTGTCCTGTCAGCCAGTTTGGTTAACCACCCTGACAAGGTCACTCTACAATGCAGTACACTGGTCATGATTTTGGTGACCCCTAGATAACAGAATGTGATGATGCAGTCTGAGGCCATCCAGGATAACAGCACTCTCTGCAGCTGTGAATGGTGCATGTCTCCTGTGATCATTCCAGAAAGATAACAAGAGGGGAACACATTACAGGACCTGATACATAGACATCCACTATGTACAGACCCTGCATAACCAATATGGCCTGCAATATCTACCGCTTCCTCACACATCATATCCCTCAGTCTATCAACACACTACATGTTTGGCTATCACCAAGATAGTAGCAATACTGGGTATGTCCCTGTGTGCTGTGACAGCTTCTGCTGTATGTCTACACTGATCACTGTAGTCTACTGTGGTGTGTTCCCTAAGGGCAAGGTCCCACTAATATGTCATACAGCCACTGTCGGGCAAATAGCTGTGTGATATTACAACAACTATATGGGGACAGTCCAGCAACACCAGTGTGCCACAATGACAGACAGCAATGCAAACCTGCTGTAGTTTATGTTCCCTGTAGGCATCATACCTCTCCACTACACAGATGTTTGTGGAATGTGAACGTGCCTCATAGATGTGGTCATTTTGGCACAAACATGTGGATGTCTGACAAATGGTTGGTCATTCATTGATGGCTGTTGTCAGACAATAGAGAATCTGGCTGTCACATGCCAGACCCCTTGGAAAAAAATAATGCTACAGTAAAATATCTGTTAGTCTATTCATAGTCTTACTTTGTATGGCCAATATGTATTCTCTGTCATTGAGTTTGGGACTGTGTCTCCCATTAATTATGGCTATGACCTAAATCCCTGCTGTAGGGGTTTGACAGGTATATTAGCCATAGCTCTTAACCAATGAGGAATGACTGTCAACAAAAGAGTGACCTATCCAGAGTACATCAGAGGCAGTCAGGGACACCTTTACAATGTCAGAACCATTTATGTGTGACACTGACAGACTGAGAGGATGTGAATTGCATTACATTGTTTGATGTTATAGGAGTGTACACCCTCACTTAGTGTCACTATGTATCACATAGATTCCACTAGCTTTCCTACAACAGACGACCATTGTAAGAGGGTGTAACAGGGGCAGAGCTGGGAGTTGACTCAAAGCAGGGACAGTTGAGAGGCATGCCTGCAGCTGTTGGACAGCAGAGTATCAACAACATGTCAATACCATAGATGCAAGACAGGCCTTCTGTTGTGCTCCCTATTCCTCATACTTCCATCCTCCCGTCTGCATCCCATTATATGGGGACATCTATTACATACCTGTTAGAGTGAGGTAATCCTTTTTTGAAGTGTTACTCTGCAAATAGCTTGCAAATCCATTGTCTGTGTGAGCAGAACAACATACAGACAAGTTCCCCATAGACAGTTACATGCCTTTTGTAGGTAATGCTCATTACCAGGTAATTGTCTGTACACCGATCTGTGTTTCATACTTGTAATTCCATCCAAAACAGCTGAGTTGCACTTTCATTAGCCAATGACATGTCATCACATTGCAATATTTAAGGCCTTCATGTAGGCCTAGGCCCCTTTCTTTATTTTTGATATGGACATTGGTGAGGTGTGGAGACTACAGTATCATAGAGGGCAGGTACAAATATTGTCCAGTGTTGTGATTTGTGAGGTATGTCCACAGTTATGCCTGATATGTTTGGCCAATGTACCCTGACATTGTGATCATGTGGCGGTTCATTGCTAAACATTGTCGGTTGAGGTCAGTAAGGAGAAACATATGAGTGTCACACATCATACCCATCAGAATATGCATGCTAATGCAGTAGTTGCTATTCTATCAGCTCACTCCCCAGGATTCATTAAGACCTGCACAATGTATAGGAATAGTGCAGGAGCTGCTGCAAGCAATATGTCTGCCGAGCGATTCAGTATAGTGATCTCGGAACTTGCACGAGTGCTCCTACACTATTCCTGCATAAACACCACTGCCTTATGTTAATTACCTCATTTTCTGGTGAAAAACATCCAAATAGGTGAATTAGCACTTCAGCAAGCAGCAGGTGTTCGTGCATGAATAGTGTAACCTGCAGAAATGTATTCAGTTACAAGCTGAATGCATTTCTGCAAATAAGAAAACGGAGGCATGACAGCCTCAAATAAAGCATGTATTCCATTTAATAGGCATGCCAATGGTCAACTTTATGGCTATTGGCATGAAAAATAGTTTTAATTTTTTAAAATAAAGGGTTTTTTCTGGCCGATCTTGGCCGTTTAGGCATAGGGCAACGACGTGCAAATGGGATCATGCTGAAAATAAAAAGAAAAGGGGAAAAATCAATTTTGAGAGAAATCTGCATTTTGCCATTATAGTCAATGGCATGCAAAATGAAAACAATACCAGAGAATAGTGGTTGCTAAGGGGAAAGGCTCAGTGTAAATGCAGTAACTCTGGAGTAAGGCAGTGGTGTATGGAAATGAGGGGATTTATACTGAATCACAAATTTCTTCTAAGTGTCAGACTACACCTAACCATGTAGACAGGAGGAGCAGCTAACATGAAAAGGGTGTGTGTCATGCTTGTTGTAAGCATGGCCCACGTTTGCCCTTAGCTAGGCACAGCTAAGGAAGGGTGTGTGTCTAAGGCTGTATTTTCTTATTCCATGAGATGCAAAGCGTGTTCACATCCAGTGATGTCCAGTTCTGCTTAAAAGTGTTTACTTTAGCTAAACGGGTGTGCACGGCATGCACTGGGCCTTAAAAAAAAACAAAACAAAACAAAAAAAAACACAGGGAATAGCAGAACTGTTTACATTTCAGCACCGGGAATGCACAGCGCGCATCAGGACTTAAACAGGGAGGAAATGGGAAGGGGAAACAGCAGAAGGAAGGCAATCAAGGAGAACTACCATAGCTGGTAGGTGGCATGTATCAGAATGAGCCAATTACACTGGCAGCAGCCCAGCCCAGAACACTACTATAAACTATGCAGACACCTTTCAGTCTGTTTTTTTCCTACAAACTCTACACCATGGGTGTACACATTCGAGGGAATTTTAAACTGAAAAAAACTAACAAAACATGTTAGGGGATGCTGTTGCTTTGATTTATTAGTATGTGTTAGAGACTGAGGGCGGTGAAGAGGATAATGATGACAACCATCTCATACCGAAGAGGATGAGAAGAGTGTTCAGACCTAGGGTAACCTACCAGGGGTTACATGATCTGGAGATAGTTAAGTGCTACAGGGTGGACAGGGACATACTTCAGCAACTTGTTGAGCTGTGACGGCCTCATGTCAGACCCAGAACCAATAGAGGGGAACCCATCTCACTGGATACCAAGGTATGTGTAGATTTAAGAATACAGATACAGGTACTTTCCAAAGACCAACTGGGGATACCATGAGGGTCTCACAGGCATCTGCATTCAGGATACTTCACCAGTTCCTGGATGCCATGCCACTACATGCTGCTGAGCACATTTACTTCCCCAGAACCCGTGAGGAGAGGACCAGCAATATGCATCTTTTCCAATGTGTAGCAGAATACCCGGAGGTACTGGGTGCCATAGACTGCATGCACATCCACATCAAACATCACCCGGTGGCCAGGGTAGGGTCTACCTAAACCACAAGGGGTTCCACTCCATCAACTGCCAGGTCATGTTTGATGCCCAGGGCATTATCATGAATGTGTGTGCTGGCAGCCCTGGAAGCTATCATGACTCCCACATTTGGCATTCATCACAGCTGTACCAGGAGTTTGTCAGTGGAGGCATCCCATATGGCAATCTAGTGGGGGATGCTGGCTATGCACTGGAGCCATGGATGAATGACACCCATCAGAAATGCACACACAGCCATGCAAGAACACAATAGTGAGGCATACATACAAACCAGTATCATTATAGGGCATGTGTTTGGGATGCTCAAGTCATGGTTTCACTGCCTTGACATATCTGGTGGAGCCTTGCAGTACTCTCCAGCCACATGTGCACACATGTTCATAGCATGTGCCATGCTACACAATATGATCATGTGGAAACAGCTGCAGCAGGAACAAAATGGGGAAGGGCCACACAGCCCCCCCCACCATTGCCAAGGTCCCCACAGGCACAGAGGGACTTGGAAGAGGAACATCCTGAGCCTGTCCTTGTAGGTAGATGGAGGCATGCCCAGTATGCCCTGTCCTTGGCAAAGAGGCAACGCATAGGACATACACTGACACTGTAGGACCCAAGGGACTGATCTCTCTCTCTCTGACTAACACACACAGTAAAATGGATGCCAAACAACACACCACCTATACCCTACCATATATAGGCAGTGTACTGTGTGCATCCAACATAGTCAGCCCCAAAGCACTATCCTCACAACAGCTTCAGGCACAAAGTAAGTCAGTCTCCTTAACAAAATTAATGAATGGAGTGGAATGATCTGATAGCATATCTATGGTATTGATTCAAGCATGCAGGGAATGTGGTGGCTTACTGGGATGGCAACAGACAACTGATAGCTCTGTGGGACAGCAGGAAGTGTATTCCCAATACTGGCCTACCCACACCATGCAGTACCACCCTAGTTGACAAATACCACTGCAGTATATGTGGTGACTGGGGGGGGGTCATAGGTTACATGCATGAATGTCAAAGTTGGGGTCTCATACCCAACCCCAGCCTCACCCAGCAGATCAGCTGTAGAAAACCATACAGAAATGCCTGCCAAAGGCTCCCACCTGGCGACATCCATGAAATCCCCACCCACAGACTTTTACACAGTGATATCACTGCAGGTCTGGCAGTGGCAGTATGGCTTTGAAAGGTAAGAAGTCTGAAATTACAAATGTCTATGCCAGAACAATCTGACTTGTGGTTGATACTGTTATGCCTGTAGTCTGAAAGATAGGGCACACCACTATGCTAAATGGGACCAAAATGTTAAGCTTACAGTCTCTTCAAATGTGTATTGTGTACAATGGTGTCATTCCCCACCATAGTCCCATAGAAATGCAGTAACATGTCCCTAGCCTTAAGCAGCATCAAGCCATCAACTAGAGTGATGGCTCAACACAAACAGAAAGCAATTGTCAGTAACACCCCCAGTCAACTTACTGGTGCCATCCCAGAGTTGTCCACTGCTGGCAGCCTGGGAACATATGATCATCAGAATGCACTGCCTTGCTACAGATGGCCTGCAGCTGTCACACCTGGCCTACAGACCTGTGGCAAATGCTCATGTCTCAACCAGAGTGCCTTGTTAGGGAGTGTCATGGGGTCCATAACACCAACATAACACAGTCTAAAAAAGGCAAAGAAAGGCCATGCTGCTAACTGCTAGGAGAACACCTGCCAGTGTCAGAGAGCCAGAAATCTGGCCAAATCTGTGAATAACGGGGTGAAAAAGGTCCAAAGAGAAGGACACATTTGAAATACTACTCTAATAATGTAATAAAGTTGAAGGAATGATTGTAGTAGCATGGAATGTCTGATGGGTATGAAGTCAGAAACTGCAATGTCAAATGTCAGTAATATCTGACTTCAACCCTGAGTGACTTGCAAAACACTTTCCCTTGAAAATCACACTCGTTTGCATAACCAATAAGATGTATGAGTCATGAATGCTGATATTCTGTGATACTCTGTACAGTCGATAGGCAGGGCTAGGACTCTAAACATGGGAATGCACTCAGTGCAGGCAGTCCTAACCCTGGAAGATGGTGACATGCCTGCACCCACAGAACCCTAGCCCACAGCCATGGGGAGTAACACACCCTTCCCTGATCACTCATCCTATGTAACATCCTGACCCCAAAATGTGGCCAGCCAAGCAAAATGAGATGGCCATACATATATGTCAGACAAACATACACCTCCAGGCTGGTCAAACAGTCTGATGTGCACAAGACCCTCCAGGTGCAGTCCACCTTTGAGCAGACCCCATATGCAAAGCACTGGTAGCTATAGGAAAAAATGTCTGACCTAGGACACCCCCCCTATTCTTATCCCCTACAAATCTATCCGGAGTCTGCCTGTCACCCTGATCCTGTCTGACTTATATTACCCAAATGTGGACTGGAAATCAGACCAGGCCAGAACAGCAATGCACAGAGATTCCACCATTGTAATATATCACCAATGTGCTGGACTGTTTCCACAGCTCCAGCAGTCGATTACTCATAGGCACACCTTTCAACAGGCTGGATTGTGCAAGAATGAATAGCATTTGGCCCATAATTTTGGTGTGTGCATCATTCATCCTGTATTCCTCTGGTAAATTACTGTGATGATTTGAGGAGGTATATCATGAGGTATCGAAACAATACATGGCAGTGTCAAACAGCATATAAGTCAGATGTCTGCTAAAACAAGCCCTATAACCCTTGCAACCCATACATTACTGAGAGAAATAGTCAAAATCACCGTATGGTCCAGTGTCCCCCCATTTTGATAGGCTATCTCCAGATATCCTACAAAAACAGGTTGAGAGGTATGGGCATATGGCTGTAGCCAAAACAAACCAGACTAGAGTACAACAATCCCTGGAATGGAGCCCCACATGTACTACAGAAGGTCACACTGGGCATGCTCATACACTTAGAGAATTGTTAGTAGGATCTAGTACACTTAGAGAAATGTCAGTAGGATCTTGGAATGAACAGGCCTTCCTCACCCAGTGCACTTCCCATTGCCCTACTTTAGCAGTCCTGAAGATATCAGTCACCTCAGAAGTCCCTTTCATCAGGTCTCAGCCCCATAAGCACTGCAGCATGTGCGATAACTGCAGAACACTATAGTATAAATAACTAGTTAGGTAGAAGTTCTAATCTCAGTCCTGATGAATGTCAAACTGTGTGTTTACAAGGTAAAACATTTGGGTCCATTCAAACCCAGTATACTTACCCTTTCCCACTTTAGCAGTCCTGCAGACATCACTCACCTTAGAAGTCCCTTTCGTCAGGTCTCAGCCGCATAAGCTCTGTGGTGCATGCGATAACTGTGTAACACTATGGTACAAATAACTAGCTAGGTAGGGGATCTACTCTCAGTCCTTGCAAATATCGAACTGTGTGTGTTTACAAGTTAAAGCTTTTGGGTACATTCAAACCCAGTATACTTCCCATTTCCCATTTTAGCAGTCTTGCAGATATCACTCACCTTAGAAGACCCTTTTGTCAAGCCTCAGCCCCATAAGCTCTGTGGTGTGTGTGATAACTGCGTAATACTATGGTATAAATAACTAGTTAGGTAGGGGTTCTACTCTCACACCTGGCAAGTGTGTGTGTGTGTGTGTGTGTGTGTGTGTGTGTGTGTGTGTGTGTGTGTGTGTGGGGGGGTCAAAGTGTGTCTTTTTGTAGGACAAAGTATTTTGATAAGTTTAACACCCACTGCTCTACTTTATCAGTCTTATAGGTTCATAAGTGTGTAGTAGGCTAATGGCCCAGGATCCTTTACAAACCTAGCCCATTGAAGGGCCCTGCCATTGTGGCATCCAATGTTACTTCCCAGTGCTTGTATCAAGTAGAGCCACTGCAGTGATCCTTGGGGTGAACTGTTTATTACCCATCTGCTCATCAAGATTTCTCTGAAACACAGTCAGCTAGGTGCTCTGCATGACATGCATGGGAAGTGTATTCCAGGGCATGTGCAGTTTCTTGGTGAAGGACCTGTCCCACCAGCATGTTGTGGTGATTGTGTTAATGAGGTAGAAGTCTCTGCAGTGTGTGGTGTGGAGGGATTGGGATGTATTTATATGTAGCATTTCTAAAACAGCTGTCAGACATGGAATTGTAAGTCAAGCACAGATAGCCTCTAACTAGGTGATATGACACAGAGAATAGCTGGAGTCTTCTGAGTCTGTCTGTGTAGGACGTGTATTTAATGACTAAGAACCTCTTTGTGAGGTGCTTCTGTGGCATCCCCAGTTGTTGCAGGTGTCTACTGAGGTACATGGCAAATGGGCCATAATACTTGATGAGTGGTCTAATAAGGAACAGTAGGCAGAGATCATTACCTCTGTCTTCCTGGAGGCAAAACCCTTGGTAATGCAATGTGCCACATAGAAGGACTTCCTGACCACCGTGGCAATGTGGTGTTTGAAGCAGAAGTTGATGTCAACCTGTGTCCCCAGATCTCTTATAATGCCTACAGTGTTCATTGGGCTCCCATTGATGTGGTACTTACTGGGAACTGAGTGTTTTACCAAAGGGGACGATGATGCATTTTGTGGTGTTAAGCTTCTGGCAATGGTTTCCACACCACACAATTGTCTCAGTAAGGCCTTTCTGTAGGATGTCTGCATCACATGTGGAGTTAATGATAGCTCCCAGCTTGCAATCCTCAGTAAACATGGTCAGCCAGAGTTCCTCTGTGTTGGGCTGGACACCTGAGAATTAGATGCTGGACAGGACACTACTCAGTACTGATCCCTGTGGGACTCCACTTGTGACTGCTTGCCAGTCTGACTTGGATTTTGCCACTGTCACATTGTGTGTTCTGTGAACCAATTTGCAATCCACCCACTGATATAGGGGTTGATGCCTAGTTTGGTGGGTTTAGCAATAATTCCTGACTGAGGAATGGTATCAAAAGCCTTGGCCAGATAAAGGTAGGCTGTATGTAGTGCCTTATTGTCATATACAGCCCTGGTGACTCACTCAAAGAAGTCAACCAGGTTGAGCAGGCATGATCTGCCAATCACAAAGCCAAACTGTGTGGGGTCCAGAGTTAGGAGATCACCTATATCTTGGTCAAAGGTCCCAGATGATGTGGTCCATACCTGTACATAGTAGACATATCAGGTCAATGGGCCAATAATCCCCAGGGTCTGTAGATGCCACCCCTTTATGGAGAGGGATAACTGTAGCATTGTGATATTTTGGAGGGACAAAGCCTGAGGTGAGGCTGTGACTGAACCCGCACACAGATGTGGTGCCAGGTCTCTTTGTATGTCATGTAGATCACAGCCATGGTTATGTTTGGGTCTCTTGGAAGCTGTATTCTTGCCTGTAGAAAATGCAGGTCTAACCTGGCCTGCAGTAATGCAGGGTACCTGGCATCCAGCTGCCATTGTGATTGTTCCCTTGAGGGGTGAGAGGGGTAAAGCTGGCACTGAATGTGTTGACCAAGACTGTTGTCATGACTGTTGCCAATATCTGTTGTCTTTGGATAGGAGTTAGCATTGTGCAGCAACTCACAGCACTTGTGGGTGTTGCTGTGGAGGTTGTTGATATAACTATCAAAGGCTGTTGTGATTGTTGTCAGTGTCTGCTGCAATTCAGCCTTCATCACTGCCTGTAGATGATTCCATGAGGAATCTCAAGTTGTGGTTAATGCTAATAAGGGGGTTCCCCAGTCTTGGGACACCACTTTTTTCTGCAATAGTGTCCTCTGTCTGTTGTACACTTTAGGAATGGCAGAGGACCATCACATTGGCTTCCAATGTTTGGAGGACAGCGTCTTGGGTCTTTTGGCTGTGGCTAGTACCATGCAGTCATTTACATGTTTGTACAGTGCATATTTGTATGATTCAGCTATTTTACATTGGCATGGGTGCAGTGAAGTCATTCATCCCTGTTTTTATGACTACAAAGTCAGGTTTGGAGAGGTTTTTTAAGGTGGTTACTGCTGTGGGGGGTGTGGGTGGGATGCTGAGTTCCATGTTGATTACATTATGTTTGGATCTAACCAGGTAGGGATTGACAACTGTGGTCGAGCAACACTCCCATATGTAAGTAATCAACACAGGTTAAGGTTGTTGCATCCTCTACTGGGGGTCAGTATAAGCCAGACCACCACATTTGAAATGATGAATTCCAGGAAGCGTTGAACCAGTGTATTGGTGCTTGACTACTTTTCCTAGTTGATGGAGGGGTAGTTGCAGTCTCCTACTATGTCAGTGTTGGGTTGGACCTTCATAGATGCCAGGGTGTTGAGGAATGTGGATTAACAGTCTAGGGACATAGATGGGGACCCATAGCAGGCTATGACCTGGATTGCACTATTACCCAAAGTCAGTTGTACCTGAAGTATCTCAGATGCATTATGCTGGGATACTAGTCTGGAGGTGTGCATATCCATTATGAATATGGAGACACCACCACCACCTGTGGAGGTGTGGTCCATGTTTTGGTGCTGACAGCTGTGGAATGTGTCATAGCCTGTTAGTGCAGGGCTGCTGTGAACCAAGTCTCCGTTACAGCACAAATATCAATGTTGTCCACTTTGAGGAGTGCTTTGAATGACTTCTTCTTGACAGTTAGATGTCTACTGTTGAGCAGCATGCCCCTTGGATTGCATACATGTCTAGCTGTTATGGTGGTAATTTGATTTTGAACAGTGCCTAATATGGCACTATAGGGGTGGCAATACACTTAGCCAGTACCTGGAAACCCAGGAGTGACAGATGCAGGCCATCTCTTGCAAGGCATTGAGGTTTGTCAATCATGTTATCCCAAGCAGACAGATACTGGATCCCCTGAAAATGACACACAGCATGTAAGTCAATGTTGCAGTCAATCATTTGTTGATAGTACTGCAGCATCATTCTGGGTGATGGTAGTATTCTGCCCTGAGCTACTGTCATACCTACCTGGACCACATAATCTGAGAGTTCAGCCATGTCTCTTCTCGTGTAGTCCAGGGAGGTGTGTCCCAAGTCATTCACACTCACATGGATGATGACAGAGTGATACTTGTAGTTGTTGTGGAGGGCCCTGACTGGGTGTGTCATGTGTTGGATGCTGGCATGTGATAGACAGCTGGCTGTTACCTCCTTCATAATCAACCTAGTGAGTGGGACATCTGTGTGTCTCAGTACTGATTCACCCATGATTACTGTATTGTGCAAGGTAGTTAGCCTTAGGGGCTTAAGTTGAGGGGCACACTGTGTAGGTGACGTGTCCTATGGCATGTGCTGTGTTGTGGTGTCTGACTGGGTGTCTGTCTTGCTGGTCTGTTCTATGGATAAATGTCCATTGAGTTCCTCTGTGAAGGTGGGTGTGTGGTTTTTCAGTGTATGTCAAGGCTGTCACAGTGGGTGTTGTGTTGAGCTATGTTTTCCACCTGGTGTGGTGCAGGTGTTGACCTTATCCTCTTGACCAGCTAGTGCAGTCTTCACTGGAGAGTGCACATTTGGTGATATAGGGGAAACTCTCACAGGTCTGAGTGTTTGGAGTTTAGAAGTCAGGGTTGTCTGTGTACATGAGTCAGTTGCAACAGTGTCTCAGAATGGACAAGTGCACCAGGCTAATGGATGAAATCACAGAAAACTGCACTTCAATCATGCCAGGAGGGGTGGTCATAACTACTAAGTACTGGGGCTAATTCTGTGAGGAACAAGTACTGCTGATGGCTCCCAGGTGTGCTACACTTATTGATACAATAATCTGTTGAAGTGCAAAGTTATTATGCTATTTGAAGTGCAAGACAGAAAGAACTAGCAAGATGTAAAGGAAAATCTGAAGGCAGACTTCCTGCCACCTGTAATACTTTACCTCAGCTGTGCAGTTATCTCTACATTCGTCCAGTTGTTAGTCCAGTAAGCTCTGTAGTGCATGCAGTAACTGTGTAACACTATAGTACAAATAAATAGATTGGCAGGGGTTCTAATCTCAATACTGGAAAGTTTTGTGTGTCTGAGTGTGTGTGTGTGTGTGTGTGTGTGTGTGTGTGTGTGTGTGTGTGTGTGTGTGTGTGTGTGTGTGTGCGTGTGTGTGTGTGTTAATCATATACTGTGTGGGTTATACCATTTTGAGTTGTGTACCACCCTTTAGACTTCCCCTCACCCCACTTTAGTAGTCCTGTTGATGCCATTCGCCTTAGAAGTACCTTTGGAGTAGGAGAAATTGTATAAGCTCCATGGCACATCTGAAAACTGTGTAACACTATAGTAGAAATAACTAGATAGGCAGGGGTTCTAATCCCAGTACTGGCAAATGTTTGTGTGATAATCATATACTGTGTGGGTTATACCGTTTTGAGTTGTGTACCACCCTTTACACTTCCCCTCACTCTAACTTAGTAGTCTTGTTGATGTCATTCACCTTAGAAGTACCTTTGGAGTAGGTGAAATTGTATAAGCTCAGTGGTGTGTCTGATTACTGCATAACACTATAGTAGAAATAGCTAGATAGGCAGGAGTTCTAATCCCAGTACTGGCAAGTGTTTGTGTGAGAATCATATATTGTGTGGGTTATACCATTTTGTGTTGTGTACCACCCTTTACACTTCCCCTCACCCTAATTTAGTAGTCCTGTTGATGTCATTCACCTTAGAAGTACCTTTGGACTAGGTGAAATTGTATAAGCTCCATGACGCATCTGATAACTGTGTAACACTATAGTAGACATAGGTAGGCATTCTAATCTCAATACTGGTGTGTATGTATTTTGTTGTGTACCATATCCATTGGGGTGGGGTGTTTGGCAAAATGTTTGCACCCAGTACACATCCAAATGTCCACTGTACAGGGCCCACTGTTGTCAACCACTGTAGTGGTAGCTGTGGACAATCTGCAGCCCTATAAGCTGTGTGTCATGTGAAATAACTCTATAACAGTATGGACACAAAAACAAGATAGGCGGGTCTTCTAATCCTGTGATACCATTCCCCACTCAGGAATCATAGACAAACACACCCATCTAGGCATCAACCCCTACCTCACTGGGTGAGTTGCAAACTGGGTCATGCATGGGACCCACAGTGTTAGCAGACTCCATGTCAGACTGCCAACCAGTCACGAGTGGATTACCACAGGGTGTGGTCATGGGTCCCCTCATGTTTGTCATGTATGCCTGTGACATCCAGAACAACACAAAGGGACCCTGGCTGACAATGTTTGCAGACAATTGCAAGGTGGGTGCTATGTGTACATCCCCATATCATGTTGACATCCTGCATAAAGGCCCTACTGAGACATCCAACTGTTGTCAGAATACTAGCCTTAGGCTGAATGGAAATAAATGTGTCGCAATCCCTTGTGGAATCAATGTGGCTACCATGAATTAACACATTGCTGGTAGTCCAATGGACACAGAAGTCCTTATAAGAGGCCTGGAAATACAGGCTGACAGTGACCTCTCTTATGGCCACCAAATTGGTACTGTGGACAGAAATAACTTCTATGTGGCACATCTCATAACTTAGGGTGTTTCATCCAGTAAGGAAGAGGCCAATGTCTCCCTCTGCTCTCTCACCATTAGGCCAACCAGCAGGTACAATGGCCCATTTGCCATGTAGCTCACTAGACACCTAAAACAACTGTGGATGCTGCAAGTGTACCTCACAAATAGGACCCTAGCCTACAAACAACTGTCCTATATGGACAGAGTGCAATACTTCCAAGTATTCCTGGCCACATCTTGGCTGCTTACAGGCAATCCATGCCTGGCTAGCTATGTTAGGAATGCCATATCTAGTGAAACTCTGATCTGTATGCACCACATGCCATGGATACCTCAACCTCATTACCACAATCAACAGAACATTGTGGGGGACAGGTACATAACTCAGCGAGTGGACATGTTATGCAATATATGTCACATACATGTCAGAGCACCTCACTGGCCTTCTTCAAGAGAAATCTGGATGAGTGAATGGGGAATTTAACTGTCACCCTGGCCATCACTCAAGTGGCACTAGTCGATAGACACACTGGGAAAAAATGTCAGGTCACATGATGCCAGGGTACTTCCATGGGCTAGGCTTGTCATGGCTCCATGCCCATTAGCCTGGGACACATCTATGAACACATGATCCTATGAATCTAAGTCCTGACAAGTGTGTGTGTGTAGACCAGTATCCTGAGTGTGCTTGTTCGAGTGAAGAATATATCCATTGGGTGGCCAAGTATTACAATCGTAGGCCATCGTACTCCCAGCACACGTCCTACGTTCCACTGTATGAGGGCTGCTTTTTACATCAACTGTAGAGGTATCTGTACACACTATGCAGACCTATAAGCCCTTTGCTGTGTGCAACAGCTATATAACAGTATGGAATGAGCAGCTACAGAGGCAGGGCTCTTAATCACAGTACTGGTACACTTGTGTGTGTGTGCTTTGGTGTGTATAGCAGTGTTTTGGAGTGTGTACACTCATGCATGACATTAGTATAAGACCTGTCACACCCACTACATCACCCATTGCCATACCTTATAAGGGTAGGTGATGTTACTCACTATATATGCACTTTGAAAAGCCAACACACTATGAGCTCTGTGCCACCTGTGATAACTGCATAATACTGTACTACCACTAACTAGATGAGTAGGGATTTCAAACCCAACACTGGCAATTGTGATTGTGTGTGTGTGTGTGTGTGTGTGTGTGTGTGTGTGTGTGTGTGTGTGTGTGTGTGTGTGTGTGTGTGTGTGTGTGTGTGTGTGTGTGTGTGTGTGTGTGTGTGTGTGTGAGTGTGTGTGTGCATGTGAACAGTATTCTTTGTGTGTTGGGCAACACAATACCCTCTGGGTGTGTGGGATTTACAAATCTGAGTTGTGTTCCGCCCACTACACTTACCATTGTCCACTGTACAAGAGCTGCTGACATCAGGCACCATACACTTACCTGTATGCACCCCTCAGCCCTATACGCTACATAGCACATGAAAAACTGTTATACAGGCCTGTTAATTGTGTACAGCTGTACGCTGGATATGACACACTTAATGTGTTACCACACTGCCATACACCTTGTTGATAATGTCTGCAGGGCCACATCCTGCTGACACACAGACACCTAGAAGGCAAACAGAATACATTATGGAGACCACATTCTGTCAGCGTTAATAACAACAATAATGCATCATGGCTGGACAGCTACACACCCTGATGTGCAATCATTAAGCATGCTGTCTGACAACACTTTACACAGCATTACATTGTTAAACTGTACTAAATTCACCTTGTGCATCAGACCCATATTAGCATGTCCCTATATCGATGGTATGGATGACAGGGATGTGGCGCAGGTATCATCATATGTACAGGGTGTGGTGTAAGTTTGCCAGAGGCCTAGGCTGGGCCATTTAGTTGACATTGTGTGTGTGTGTTTGGGGGTTATTCATTAAATGGGCTGTGCAGAGCTGGTATGTGTAAGTCTGGAGGTGACCTGGCTGTGATGGTGATGTGTATGGATGCACACAGTCATGCCATGTGGCTGCCATACACAGGGGTATGTTGGACAGCTGTGGACCATACATGGCAGGGTATGCAGTTCACTGTCTCTGGCCACAGACATGGGAACTGGGCCTGCCAGGGGACCCACTGGCATGATCAGACAAAAGGCCAGGTGCAGTACTACTCCCCGATGGTGAATGCTGTCTGCTGTATCTGCACCCCTGTTAGGACTAGCCAGGACCATGTGCCCATGGCCTGCTGCATTGTGGTGTGGAAAGTGACTACTCTGCAGTCATGCTGCTGGTACTGCCACTACAGGAGCAAGAAGCTGCATGGCCATGTGGACCTTCAGCTGTTCATGCTGCTGTCCTCCGTCCATATGGCCGACAGACAACTCCCCCACATGCTCTATCACAGACATTCCATGTTGAAGGACTGACATTCCATGGTTGAGGATTCTCACCATCTCACCCAACCGTCTATCCATGACCACAGCATAATAATGGTGGGCATCAGCACGATCATGGAGAATGTCACACATAGCAGGAAGAGTGGCATTCATGACCCTGAGAAGCTGTCTTGTGTTATGTTCACTACGTGCCTATGACTCCATGATGGTCTCAAACATGTGTCTAGTGACACTTGCTGTGGCACTTGTGACAGCGCCATGACGGGCAGCAGTCCCCCTTCGAGCACCCCTACCCATCCATCTGTGTGGTACCTTGCCTGTTATCTGGCTATGGCTGGTGTCTACAGACACACTTTCCATAGTCACCACACTTGCCTGTCCTAAGCCACCACCCACCAACTGTCCATTATCTATGGCCACTGGTGATGGGGTATGTGTGGGCATTGTGACTGTGTGCGGGGATGGGGTGGACAACATTGGGATGACAACCAATGGCACAGATTCAGCCCCTGACAGCCCTGTCTGTGCTTCATTATGGCTATCATCATTGTCAGAGTCTGCAGAGACACTGACATCTGTTCCCAAATGGGAGGGACCCCGACCCCATTGCCACTTGTGAGGGGAAGACAATAAATGTAAATTAATACCTGTACATTATGGCTGGCCACACACACAGACATGCACACAGACATGCACACAGACATTTATAGGTGAGGTGGCACAAAGCTATTACACAGACCTCACATTACCCAAAAGGTGACATGCATAACACACAGCCCTCATCATCATGGATTGCAGCCATCCTCAATCCTTGTTACTAACAATATACATCTCTGGGATGCATGAGTACTGTTAGTAGGTGGCGTCCATTCCCCTAGCACACACTGCACCCATGTAGACATTATTGCTATTCACCCACCTGTATAGCACAGAGGCAACTACTGTAGACCATACCTCACAACTGTACAAATCATTGAAGAATGTGTAGATGTCTGGCACATATGTTTGCTCTATTGCTCACAAGCCCTATGTGTTTGTCTGACACATAACTGGGATCATATGAGGATTGATGTCAGTAGTTAATGAAATACATTTGGTTTGCAGACCTCATCACCAGCAGTGAATGTATGTTCAAACAAATCCTGTTACACCACTGTGCCTACAGACCTAGTTCCAGCTAATGAACAGCAACCCCAAAGCAGGGCACTGCCACTAGTGAGCATCAGCATATGGGTGGTGGTCTTCAGGTGAAGTGAGGTATTGCTTGTGCACCACATGTAGCTTTAGGGATAGTGACTGTAAGTTGGAACCTTGGTATCATTACACCATTACATATTTCAACACATGCCTTTGGGAGACTTGATGTTATGTTTTGCTACTTGTACACAGCACTGCATGGTGTTTGGTGTGGGTAAATACTTCTATCTACTGACCCTACCCCATAGGCCAGACTTATGCAGAATCCAGGTGAGTGTTGCCACATGTACTACACAACCAGTACCTGCCAGAGAGTCCTGCAAGTCCCTCAGTGTTGCTGTATGTCTCCTGGCAGCCTCTATGACCAGTTCTCAACATGTCCTTCCATCTGTTTTGGAAGGACATTTGGTTCTTTTCAACAGCACTGTTGTCCCATATTTAATCTACCTTTTGATGACTGTCTCCACTGTGTTCCATGTTATATGCAATGCTGTGTTAACTTTGTTGTACCCTACTCCTGACTGATACCTTTCAAATGTGAGATCCCTATGATGCTTTGTAAGATGTGTACAAGTCATGGCTGCTTCTGGTACAGGCAACCGAGCAAATGTCATGAATACACCGCTCCGACAGTGGACCGTTATTCGTTGTTACAATGAGTCCCTGTACTTGATGGCAGGTGTGTACCCAAGCAGAGTGAATGCTGTCAGTACATCACAAGCTGCTCCTACAATGTGTTATTTGGGTTCCCTTTCACAATATCGAATGAATGGAAGCTCAAAATGCATAAGCTCGAGATGTAAATCTTGAACTTCCATTCACTCAAAATTGTGACTGGGAAGTTTAGGGTTAGAGGAAAAAGGGTTCACTTACCTTTCTGCAGAGGGCCAGGTTCCCCTGCACCCTTGCAGGTTAAATCCACATGTTACGTGACCGCAGTATAGTGGAGAACTGGAAAGTCTTCTGTTTTGCGCTTACGCATATAGCGTGGAATGGGAGATTTCCCTTTCCTTCGCTGTAGTGCAATCTTGGCGTAGGAATATTTAAGTAGGGGGTTGTGTGGGGGTGCAGGTTTCACCCCCCTGCAAAAACATTAGAAAGGTGTATATTTTTTTTTATGTCCCCTTCATATTTTTGAGTTTCTTTAAACTCGAGATTCGGGCTTATGAATTTCGAGTTTAGAGAAATTTGATCATATGAAGGGGAACCGTTATTTGGAGGGTGTGCACACATATGCATCCAGTGTATTGTAAGGTTTGTATACTCCATATTTGATGGCCTAACATATTGTTCGGTTTTACAAGTTAATTGTTCATGTTATGGTCACATTACAGGCTGGAAAAGGTGTGGAATGTAATATTGTGGTCTCTCACTGTATATATCAGAAACACTTTGCATCTTGACAGGGGTGTGTACACTGTGGTGTCCACTGTATAGGATTAATGTGTCATACATGTCCCTACCGTAGCCCCTTTTTCCCCCCAGTTTGTTGGTCTCTGTCCAAATGTCTTGCACTGACAGGTTGTGAGATATGCTGCAGGAATGTTACATTACCCTTCAGATAGGCCTCCATGGTGACCACTGTGATGCATTACAGTTAACACCACCACAAGTGAACTTGGACATCAAGCAATATGGCTAGGTGTGTATTGCCAAAGCACAACAAAACAATGACATACTCACCAGCTACAGGCTACTGTCCCACTTGTAAACTAGAGGGAGCTAAATAGGTGTGGTAGAGAGGTACTGCCAGCAGACTCACATGTGGCCTTCGTACAGGGGGAAGCAGGATTTCTGCACATTAACAGTACAGCCCCCAATACTATGAAATATGCTGCCCAGCACCATAGATGTGCACTTATGAGCATTACCAAACCCCATCCACAAGTACAATCTTATCTGACATATGCATGTAAATACTCTACAGATACAACCCCCATACTATGAAATATGCTGCCTATCACCATAGATGTGCACTTATGTGCATTACCAAACCCCGTCCCCAACTGCTATCTTATCTGACATATGCATGTAGATACTCTAAAGATACAACTAGGTATGCTACAGTACTCTATTAATGTGCACTAGGGCCTTACCTGCCTGCCCCTCATCATTATGTGGGGGGCACCCACATCCACAATGGTGGATTCTGCATGCTGTTCTCTGCTTGTGGTGGGTGCCCCAAGGCTGGCGAGGAGCAACTCGTGCGTGTCAGTGGGGCCTGCACAGATGGGCCCCCACCTGTGGCTGAGCTTTCTCTGGCTATGGCAGCAGCCTTTCACCGGGCATTATGTATGAGGTTGGTTGCATGATGCCGGACCTGCTCATAGGTTCTTGTGTGCAGGCCAACATCGTTAACCCTGTGGACTAGGTCATTCCAAAGGGCTGTCCACACCCATAGATGTTCCTCCTCACGGCCAAACATTACAGCATAGTTCTGGACTATGTTTTTCACAATTTCAGATGTTTCAGCCTCTGAGTAAGGTGGGTTTCTTGGGTGCTGCATCCCACCTGGAAGACATGAACAGTGAAACACATCATAGCACCTCATGCAGTTGTCAACAGTATGGACAGAAATTGCACATCAAAAGTGGATCTTTGTTGCCAACACTCACAACTACACCATACCCCTGTAATCTATCAGCACAATTTTAGCTGGCATTGCACTCCTGGCCCAGGTGTATCATATTCCCCCAATGATGGACAGATAATTGCCTAAACCCCTATTCCCCATTCATTTCTGCGTAGAGGGATGACAGTGACCATCTTCCATGTGGATGGGGTGTGGATGTTGCTGAGGCTGTGCTTGACTACAGTGTGTTTTGGAACTGTGAGCACATGCCTGAGTTCATGTAGGATGCAGACATGGATGTTATCAGGCCCCATGAAGACTTGCTGTTGTTGCCTTTCATTAGGCAATATGTACCTGCTCACCACTGATGAGGGGAGGGGTGCAGTTAATGTGCATATATCCCTATATGGATGGGGGGGGGACAGGGGGTGATGTTAACACCTAACCTGTCTGATGCAGATTGCCTATAGCCATGGCATGTGTGTATGAGGTGTTATTTACCACCAGTGCAGGGTGGATTGTGTTGTTGCCTCTGAGACTGACAACATATGTAGCGACATCCTTGTGACTGGCCTTGGCAGTGTGGATATGTCTGATTTGTAGTCATAGTTAGCCTTACAGGGAGTCAGCTGTGATCTTGCATGCTTGTTTAGATAGAGGTGGATATGCTTTCAAGTTGTTTCCTGTACCTATGTGGCCCTGTACAGCCAATACAGCAACCTATCATATGTTTTGTGTATTGCTGCTGTCCACCAAAGGGGATTACTCTACCTTGGTGGAGACGAGTTTTACAGGTCAGGTATTGCTGAGTTCATACAGTTACAGTGGATAGATAAGTGTACACACCCCTATTTCAATGCCTGGTCTTTGTGCTATTGTAACATGACACCACAATAACTCATTTCAACACAATTTCCACCTTTAATGTGACCTATTGCCTGTACAATTCCGTTGAAAACGTAACAATCTGTTATGGGAAAACATATGCAAATTAAAATCAGTGCAATAAGCTGGTTGCATGAGTGTGCACACCCTTAAACAGATACTTTGTGGAAGCACCTGTTGAAATAAGGACAGCATTCAGTCATCTTAGGTCAGAGTCTATCATCATGACACATCATTACTTGGCAATAGTTGCCAAGTCTTCCTTGCAACAGAGCTACAAATATGTCAATTTGTGAGGGCGTCTCTTGTGTGCAGCCCTATTCAGGGCAACCCACATATTTTCTATTGGCTGTAGGTCTGGCCACTGGCTGGCATATTCCCAAACTGTAATTTTCATCTGGTGAAGCCATTCCTTTGTTGATTTGGATGGATGCTTAGCGTCATTGTCATTTTGGCAGGTACAATCCCTCTTCATCTTCAGCTTTCTAGCAAATGACTGAAGGTTTGGGGACAAAAGTGATTGGTATTTGGAACTGTTCATAATTCCCACCACCTTGACTAGAGGCCCAATTCCAGCTTATGAAAAGCAACCCCACAGCATGATACTGCCATCACCATGCTTCACCGGGGGATGGTGTTCGTTTGGTGATGCAAAGTGTTGTTTTGGGCCAAACATACTTCCTGGAATTGTGGGCCAAAAGTTCAACCTTGGTGTCATCAGACCATGACACATTGTCCAACATGCCTTTGGGAGACTTGATGTACTGTTTGACAATGTTTGTCCAGCCCTGGATATTTTTCTGTGTAAGAAAATGCTTCCATCTAGCAACCCTACCCAATAGGGCAGAAATATGGGGAATGCACAAGATTGTTGTCACATGTGGTAAACACCCAGTACTTGGCAGGCATTCCTGTAGCTCATTTGGTGTTGCTGTAGGTCCCCTGGCAGCCTCCATGGCCAGTTGTTGTCTTGTCATTTTATCCATTTTGGATGGACGTCCAGGTGTTTGCAGTGTCACTGTTGTCCCACATCTTCTGCACTGTCTGATGACTGCCTGCACTGTATTCCATGGTATATCCAATGTTGTGGACACTTTCTACTCTTCTCCTGACTGATACCATTCCACAATGAGATCCCTTTGATGCTTTGTAAGCTCTCTGCAAAACATGTCTTTGGCTGTAGCAGGCAACAGGGTAAATGTCAAATAAATTCTACTAGGACAGTTGAACATTATTTGGTGTTAATCAGAGTCTTGTTAATTGATGGCATGTGTGTACCCAAAAAGAGAACAGTGTGATTACTGCAAGAGGTGCATCAACTAAGTAGTGGATTATGTGTGTGCACATGTATGCAACCAGCTTATAGTATGTTGTTTATGTTCTATATTTTCTCCCCTGACAGATTTGTTTGTTTTTCAATAGAATTGTACAGGTTATGGGTCACATTCAAGGTGGGAAACATTTTGAAATGATTTTCTGTGGTCTCCTTTTCATATCATACACAAACATGTAATTTCAACAAGCGTGTGTACACTCTTGATATCCACTATATGTAGGTGTTCATATAGCTGTTTGTGGTAGGCATGGACAGAGGGTCATAACACAGTTGCACAGTTCTCCGATTACAACCTGATAATCATGCCTATTTTACTACCTATATCATTGTCATGGCAATGCAACAACCAGCACCTGTAAACATTTATGTCTGTTGTATGCACTGAAACTGATATTACACACAGGCACAACATGCACAACTTATTTACATACATAGATAAGTAAGTTGATTGCACAATAGGCTTTGGTATCACAGTGCTAACCTGGAGGATGTCCCACATTCATAACTAGGCTATTATGTTACAATGTCATTGTTAACAGACTTGACAATGGTTTGCCTAACATAACACAACTCTGTGTATAAGTGACTACAGATATCAGGCACACATGTGCTTATAACACTATATAGCTGAATGGTATGAACTCACTATATCATATGCATTTCAACACACACTTCTGCAAAAGTACTTTACTATGCACATGCTCTGTATAGGTCTCTTAGATTTACAAGACAAACATGTGTATCATAATTATTTTCACAGGTAACATATGGATATGTACAACATCCCAGTAGCTGGCCTAGCAGTGGCACAGTCATTGGTGTTTGACAGACACTCCAGTGGCTGTCAAATGTCAGCTGTCCTTTCCTGGGGTGAGTTAGGGACCTGAGCTGTGATCTATGTCACTGCAGACAGAGCCACATGCTATGGCCATTGGTGCTGTTCAGCAGTACATCAGTACAGCAAGTCTTGTTGAAACATATTCTTTCAAACTCCTATTTTCCATTATTACAGACCACCTACTGCATTCAATTAAATGCTTACTTGTTTCGCATACTTTTTTTTTTTTGGAAAGGAGATTTGGTGATATACTTTTTCTGTGACTTGCAGTCAGTCAGTTTTTTTAGGTTGCACTCCTGTCTATGACAGAGCTGGTTTGAATAGGTAGCAGTTTGAAATTTGTAGGTAATGCTCATGACCATGTGATGGCCTGTGCACCATCTGGTGTCCCCCAGTTGCTAATTGCATGCAGAGCAGCTGTGTAGTTATTCCAATAGCCAATGTCAGGGCAACACATTCCTATAATTGAGTACTTCAGGTGGGCGTTGGCCCTTTATATTCCCTGTGAGGAAGACATCCTGGAGGTGTGTGAGCTAATACCTCTTACAACAAGACTTTTGGAGACAAGCCATCTAAATGGAGAAGGTTCAAGGCTTAGGAGCAGAATGTGAGTATTGCTGTTATATGATTTGAATACTGCTAGTTTGAAAGGGTTTGTCTGAACATGCAACTTCTGCATGGGTTTCAGTCTGATACAGTTCTGTGTCTGCATAGCTCTCAACTGTAGGGCTATTCACATAATATCAGAGGTTTGCCTGTTATGTTTGATCTGTTCCCCAGACAGGTGTTGTCCTTGGCAAATCAGTAGCATACTTTGCTGATTGCAATAAGTAAATGCATCCATTTGTGTTTCTGCCTTTATATCCCTCAGAAAAGATATATGTTACAACAAACTATGTAACACCAGCAACTTCCCTAGTGTATAACAGCAATATTCCACATATGGCCATATTTTGGGACCTATGTCCCCCAATTATGTCAGGCTTTGTACAGATGTCATGCAGTAAGAGGTTGATAAGTATGGTCTATCATTATTTAGCACTGTCATTCCTGTTGAGGGCAAAGGCTGGACAACATGTGGAACTCTATACATTCAAGAGGTCAGTGTATAGAGAATGCTCTTTGATGCCTTTGTAACATATTTTATGTATGGGGAGAGAAAGAAGTGTTTAAAACTAGGCTGTTAGAATATATGAGAGATATTACTGATAAGAAAGAAGACAGTTCTATAGCTGTACATTTTTATAAATCTCACCATGGGGACAGTAGTGGGTTACAAGGTACTGTTTCTGAAAAGTCTGTTTCTCAGTTTGATCAAACAGTCATAAAAGAACAACTGTTATGTACAGAATCAATTTATATTTACAAATGTGATACTTTATCCCCTAGGGGTTAAATGAGGAGTGTAATTGGAGGCTGTGTATTTAAATAGATAATTATAAGTTAATAACAAAAGTTAAAATAGGGAGAGTAGCAGATCAATTTCTCAGCGATACACACTATCAAACCTTGGAAAAAGGCGCCAACTGGATGAATTAAACAATTCCGGCAGTTTTTCATTTCACCGCAAAGCAAATCAAAGAAATTCTTCGTTTAGTAAACCAAGGCTTGGGTGTAGCTCAGTTATATATCCAAATAAAGCAGCAATGAAGCGGCAATAATGCAGTCCACGAATGCAATATATTAAAACTGTTATTTATTAGAACAAATAATCTGGCAAGAGCTTTCACCCGTAGGCATCATCAGGCCAATAAAACAAAAATTTTCTAATTACTACCTTTATAGTTTTGGATCATGACATCACTTCCTTGAATTCAATTAATAAAACATGCGTTTTTAAATCCTAAAATATAGGTTAAAAACTTGGTATTATGTCAAAATGCATGATAAACCATCAAAAACAATTTAAAACACAATTGGCAAGCAGGAACATAGCCCATGCTATCACTATATAATTAAATAGTTTAAACCATGAATGCACTAGTTGCATTTCTAAAGCATGGGCTACCATAGGCAGTAATGCGCATTATAATTATACAAGGGTACAACCCTCGGGTCTTAAAATGTGATCTACCAAAGAACTCTGCTTAAGCAATTTGTAAAATAATTTGTATAAGTTAAGGATTCTTTATCTCTCACTATACTAAAAAACTCTACTAATATATTCATATTTAATTAGATATACTCTGTATAGTTTTAGTATATATAATAACCCTTTCATAATGAAAATCAATGCCATTATTTTAAAAAATTGTGTGGTAAATATATACACTACACGAGGAACAAGATATAAGCTAATAGCATATAATATAAAAATATATAAGAATAATATCCACGGCCAGTTATAAATTAGGCGTCAACCTAATTTTATCGTTTAAAACCAGCTTATATTATATGTACAAATATGCAATATTAAAAATATCTCACACTCATTTTATCCTAATAAACATATCGTATATTCAAAGTCTAAACAAAACAACATCTATGCTGCCATTTATATCTCAAATGCAATTGCTGCTAAAAAACATAAAATATGCGAAGCAGCAACAGTACAAGCATATTATAAACATAAAAACAGTAAAATATGTTCGAACTAACCTAATATGTGAACCCAAAATTAATATAGCTGCTATGTACACCAACAAATATGCAGCTGTAATTGTAAAAATATTAGTATTGAATTGTAATAATGTTAAAGTGCTAGGCGCAGTTGGCTCTATCATAAAATATATATAAAGCCTCTATATAAGAAGCCAAATGACCTATAAAGCAATATACCTAAATAGCGCCATCGAATGTACAGCTATAATTATGGAGATATTAATATTAAATTTATGATGATGTTAAAATGCTAAATGCAGTTTACTCTGTCATATGATTTAAGAAGCCTCTATATGAAACAAAAAAACCTTAAGATGTATAAGGAGTAGAAGTAAAGAACATATAAAAAATATATATACATAAATATGCATATATATATATATATATATATATATATATATATATATCTAGATCTTAAGTCTTCTGTTTTTCAACATAGGTCGAATAGGTATCCTATCATTAAGGCCTGGATCTCGATCTGCCCTTAATATTATAATCCGTTTTGTTTCATTTTGTTCAGTCTGATTACGTACAGGGCCTCTTCTAATAGTAGGACTATTTACATGCATCACCAAAAATCTGAAGGTATGTTCTGTGGAGGTGCTCATAACATGTTTGGACAATGCATTTTTGTCCGACTTAATCCTAATATTGTATAGATGTTCTTTAATTCTTTCTTTAAGTCATCTGTCTGTCTTGCCCACATAAAATGCTGGGCAAGACTGGCAG
The DNA here is from genome assembly GCF_019279795.1 of Protopterus annectens. Lineage (NCBI taxonomy): Eukaryota > Metazoa > Chordata > Ceratodontiformes > Protopteridae > Protopterus > Protopterus annectens. The sequence continues at coordinate 1,353,242,318 of NC_056744.1, read as the reverse complement.
GTAGCAAGATATACAACATGTGAAGTATTGCAATCTGCATTAGGGTGAAATCTAAAAAGTTGTTGTGTAAGTAGATGTACAAAACAAGCTGTTTGATCTATCATATGACAAAAGTTACATTTTTACAGGGTCGTGTTGTCCCACATTTTATACTTGTGTTCAGTTTAATATCAGCTCTATTGGAATTGCAAAGCATCCTATATAAATTATATTTGTTCTTATAAATAAACTTGGGTGCTTTACCTACCACCTCTCGAATGGTGAGATCCACTTGTAAGATGTCCCAATAGTTCATATATGCATCTCTAATACTTTTAACATCTTGGGCCATCATTCTTTTTATTTTAAATATAATTATAAGTGTTAATTGCTTCTTGTATGTAAGGCAAGTATTTCTTGTACTGTTTTACTCCTTGAAGGCTTTGACCAAGACATCAAAGTATAATAAACTTGTGTGAATTACTGGTTGGTTGTTTTTTTCTTTACTATCTTCAGTCATGATAGTTTATTTGGTAAGAGGTTGTTGCATGTCTGGCCATTGTGTATGGCCTATCATATTTTTGTAGTGGCGTACTTACGTATTATTTGGACTTGGGGGCAGATGTCAATGGCATGGGTCCTTTTTTATCCAACTGTGCATGCTGTCCCAGTTATGGGTAGTCTATCAGCAACATATGTTTGTATGGGCATTTTGAGACATTTATGTGTATATATAGATATGTATATACTTTATACATACATATATATATATATATATATATATATATATATATATGTATACACACACACACACACACCAATATTGTTATACATATATATGTATCACTATATATATATATATATATATATATATATATATATATATATATATATATATACATATATATGTTTCTTTATATACATATATTTGTAGATACCAATCATTCCTGATTGCACAGTGTATCTTCCCTATTGTAAAGTTTCTGTAATGCATGGTATATTTGAAAAAGCATCAGTCATTTCTGTAGATGGCTTAGTGGTAGATTGTTGTTGCTATGGTGTACAGGGTCATGGGTTCAAGACCTGCAAGTGCTGTTTATTTTGTTGCCGGGAAGAACAGAGGCTGATGGAAACAGAGTGATTAAAGCAGTTTTAAGCAATTGTAAGCAGGTTTGCATGGGTTTGTGCGACGGTAAGCTGTGCAAACATACAGTTAAACCAATAAGTGCTTAACCCATGTAGGCTTCACTTAGCGCCGCTTACCAGTGTGTAAATCCGCTTAGCTGAGCTAACTGCATTCATGTTTGAGCAATGCTTAAACCTGCTAGGCATAGCTTGGCCCAGGTAACAAGTGATCACATTCCAGCCTTATAAAATAGCAGAGTAATGATATCATTTAGTAAGTGTATTTGATTTCCTTTACAGAACATGCTTCTATGTGCTGCCATTACAGTAGCAAGGGGTGTGACTACACTGTAATGGACACTTGGGTACACATGGGTAGTATCACATGTTATATGCACTCACACTTTGCATGTTACACCAGCTATAGTACACTGGTTGCCAAAAAAGATTTAGCACATATTGTATTATTGTATTATTGAATTAATACTTTTGACACTGCTTTTCCGTGTAAAATTTGGTACTCGAACCATGCACCACTGCATGCAAAGCTGGGACTCTGTATGTTTTGATGTGTCTCCTATTGGATATTAATATGATATGATTATATTAACTGTAGAGTACTGTGTTTTTTGGCCATGTCATTGAGGACTGTTGTCATGTAGCAATGGCATACATTTCAGTTTCAGACTTCTATCCTTCAGAACATTCATTCTAATGCATAACCTCTTTGCTATATGCTTTCTCTGTCTGTCCTCTGTGCAGCTGGGATGATATTGGTGCTCAGGTTATGGTAGACTACACTGCAGAATGGGTCTGCAAAGCCATGCTTGTGTTCATGGAGGATGCAGCCAGAAAGGGTATCAGGACTATGGAGACCTCCATGTGTTACCTTTGAGAGGACATTACTTTCCAGGAAACGTTGGGCAAGTGCTTTGGTACATGAGTAGCTTTCCCAATTAAGGGAGGGGTAGTTGAAGTCAGCCAGTATGACAGTGTTAGGTTGCACCCTAATATTCTCCAGTCAATATTGGCAGAAAAAAAACAGAAATCCACCCAAGGATAGCCAATCAACGAAATCCACAAGTGTTCCAATTAAAATGTAGTCCTTTAATACGAATAAAACTTTGACTTGAAAGTAAAATGAAAAATAAAAAAGCTCAAAACTGTCCCTTGAAGATATCCAATAAGCGCTTTTGACTGTTGTCTTCCTCAGATCATATAAGACACTAGGGACTTCCATTTCCTTTTATATATGAAATTCTATACTGTTTGACCAATCACCATTGATGAATACTTGGCAACATCCAATCCTATCTTGTTATCTCAAGATTAATTTGCATGTAATCAACTCTATACTTCTGTTTCCCGCCTTTATTGAGTATGTAAATTGGATGTTCCAGTCCTTCATTTTGATTGGATGTATATTGTGTTATTGATGATAATGAGAGCAAAGTGAGTATTTAGTCTTCCATTTTCCTTTAATTCTCAAGACCAATAACAGGTGGCGCTGTTCTAAATGATATAGTATCCAAAGTAAATAGAAGCATTCATAAACACTCCAAATATTAAATCTTCGAAGAGATTTGTGAATATAACTTTCTATTCATTACAATGCTATGCAGTTATGATGGATCTTTACCTGCATAATCAAAATAATGCCACTTAAAATTATGGAATTACAATAAGTATCCTTCAACTGAATTATGTCACATTTTGGAAAATACAACCAATGCCTGCTTCAGATGTTATCTCTAAAATACCAAAGACTTGCCAAAAACAGGAAAGCGTATGGATAGAACAGCAACGCTAACTGTTAACTTTCCAATTTCTTTCAAGCAAAGGCAACATCCAGTCCTATCTTGTTATCTCAAGATTAATTTACATGTAATCAACTCTATGCTTCTGTTTCCTACCTTTATTGAGTATGTAAATTAGATGTTCCAGTCCTTCATTTTGATTGGATGTATATTGTGTTATTGATGATAATGTGAGCAAAGTGAGTATTACTCTTCCATTTTCCTTTAATTCTCAAGACCAATAACAGGTGGCGCTGTTCTAAATGATGTAGTATCCATAAGTAAATAAAAGCATTCATAAACACTCCAAATATTAAATCTTCGAAGAAATTTGTGAATATAACTTTCTATTAATTACAATGCTATGCAGGTATGATGGATCTTTACCTGCATAATCAAAATAATGCCACTTAAAATTATGGAATTACAATAAGTATCCTTCAACTAAATTATATCACATTTTGAAAAATACAACCAATGCCTGCTTCAGATGTTATCTCTAAAATACCAAAGTCTTGCCAAAAACAGGAAAACGTGTGGATAGAACAGCAACGCTAGCTGTTCACTTTCCAATCTCTTTCAAGCAAATGAGTGAGATTACTTCCCTTTTTTTCATAAATATTTTAGTTCTTTCAACTAACAGCAAAGACTATGATTTTGTCACTGAAAGTGACTTTAACATGTATTAAACCATTGGTAGCATGATCTTATTTTTCATTTAATCATTAATGTAAGAGTTCATTCCTTTTACCAATAAAGAATATATAAAATATGAGGAAAATGATGTTGTTTGATAAGCAAGCAGTATAATATCCTTTAACAATGGCCAGAATAAATTTGGCCTTAATCAGGTAAAATTCACTTGTTGTTACATCAGACAAAATTCAAATTACAGGTTTGTTATATAGATGGAGCAATAGTTTTGTTGTTATATACTTCTTCTGTTCTTAAATATGAAAGTAACTTTCATCATTATATTCTCTTCATTCCTTAATATAAGGATGTATTCCTTTTATTAATAAAGATATGAAGAAGATGGTGTTAACTAATAAGCGGGCAATGAAATGTCCTTTGACAAAAGCTGAAAAATGACTTTGGTCTCAGTCAGATGATGCTCACATAGTATTGTTTTTGTCAGTTGACTTTAAAGTTGTAAATTTATAGATGGCACAGTGGATTAACTACACTTTACATCTTCTGATCTTTAAAACAGGTTTAAGGGAGACTATGCTATTTAAACCAGGGGGTTGATCTGCCCTCAGGTTAATAATCCATTTTGTTTCTTTCAACTCTGTCAAAGTCTCAATGTCCCCTTTGCGTGGACCAGAGAAAGCTCTATCTATGACTTTAAATAGAAACTTGTGATTTTTATTAATAACAACATGTTGTGCCACCACATTATGTATTTCCTTGTTCTTAATATCCAATTGATGTCTCTGTACCCTTCTTTTGAAGCATTGGTTAGTTTTTCCTATATAGAATGATGTACAAACCTCACAGGTAGCTAAATATACAATATCCGAGGTTTTACATGTTGCTTTGATGTTAAAAATATAGTCTTTCCCTGTAACCGGATGTGTAAAGTGGTTGCTGTTATCTATCACACAACAGATATTCCAATTCCCACATTTTATTGTTCCTTTCCATCCTATTATTGTATTTGGTGTCTGGATGTTAGTACATAATAATCTTTTCATATTTTTCTTATTTTTGAAACAGAATCTAGGTCTCTCTCCAACTATAGCTTTTAGATGTGGATCTTGTGTAAGCACTGGCCAAAATTGATTAATTATCTTGGTAATCTGAGCATTATCTGTACTATATGTTAGAGATAGTCTCATAAAGGTATCATTTGATTCAACATAATTTTGTCTTATGTTCCAATTGGATTGTAGGTCTTTCTCCTTATAGCCACGGGCCTTCAAGTTGTTGCGCAAAAAGTTTATTTCTTTAATTCTATTTTCTTCTCGATTGCAACGTTTGTGAATCCTATTTGTTTTATTCTTCATGATGTTCTTGGTTACATGTCTCGGATGCATGCTGCTTCTATGTAAGTAATGATTTCTCCAAGTATTCTTTGTATATAAATCAAAATTCAGGAAACCTTGATCACTCAAACTGATACTAACATCTAGAAAATTGATGTTAGATCTAGAATATTCAGAAGTGAATGTAAGATACGAAGTAGTTTGATCCAAGTATGTATGAAATCTCGTAAATTGTTCTCCATCTCCTTTCCATATGATAAACAAATTGTCTACAAATCGACCGTAGAATAAGATGTGTTTTTTCCACGGATTATTCCTACTAAGGACAAAGTGTTGTTCCCAACCTACTAGAACTAAATTGGAATAACTATTTGCACAGGGGATGCCCATCACAACCCCCCATTTTTGTAAATAACAGCTATTGCCATAAGTAAAGTAGTTGTTCTCCAATATTAGTTCCAGCATATCACAAATAGTTCTGGTTTCACTGGCTGAGATCTTACTGGTAAGTACTTGTCTCACTGTCTCAATACCAATGTCATTTGGAATACTAGTGAAAAGACTGTTTATATCTAGAGTTGTCAATAATAAATCTTCTTTATCAACTACATCATTCATAGCACCATTCAATTTTTCCAGAAAATCATCAGTATCCCTTAGCACAGAAGTGAAGGAGCTTAAGATCTGTTTCAATTTCTTCTCTACATATAGGGATACGTTTTCAGTAGCCTATCCCCGTCCTGAGATAATTGGACGTAGGGGAGGGTCTGTTAAATTCTTATGTATTTTTAGCAGACCATTGATGATTGGAATAGTTGGTTTAGGAATAACTAAGAACTCATATATGCCCATTTCTATTTGTCTATGTAATACCATATCTTGTAAATATGAATTGATCCTGTTAATTGCTTTAGTTATTTCAAAATGAGAAACTTCAGTATAAGTTTTGGAATCCTGTAACATCGTCAGCATTTTGTTCACATACCATGACATATCCAGCATCACTATTGCACCTCCTTTATCAGCTGGTCTAAGTGAGATCAAATGGTTATGTTGTAAACTTGAGATAGCTGTTTTTTCCTCAGAAGTGACATTACAATAATGTCTAGTATCTGGATCTAATCTCAATTTCTCAACTTCATTAGTGCAAAGTCTTACAAATAGATCTACTGCTGGATGTCTAACTGGAACAAAAGTGCTCGGTTTCCTCAGTATAGTCCTATCTGTTGTTTGATTTCCAAAAATGTGCTTTAGGGTGACATTTCGTCTGAAATATTTCATATCCAGGACAAATTCATCTAAAGATGATCTAAATGAAGGAATGAATGTTAAACCTTTTTGTAAAACTGAGAGTTCCAATGGTATAATATCATGTTTGGAAAGGTTAACTACCAATGATTCCTCTCCGTGAATGGTTTCTTCCTTTTTCGGTCTTGACTTGGTAGTCATTGTCCTCTGAACTGATGTTGTTTCAAAAAAATTGGTAAGGTGGTATTAGGTGGTAGATGTGAACCATTTCTCTTAGGTATGGTTCCTGTAGCTGATACCCCTGAAATATCACTATTATTATCATTATTTATTGCAGCTTCTTGATTATCCTGTGGTAATAATGTGTTTTGTTGTTCTTCATCTGGCATGGTATTAGAGCTAGAACTACTATCCATAGGCAAATTTTTTCTGTTGCTGGTTACCAACTGTGGTCTCTGTTCATTTGATGTGCCTTTTCTGGGCCATTCAAAGATTCTTCCTTGTTTAAAATCATTAACATCTCTGTTTAGTTTTTTTATTTTCTGTTCTTTAATCTTAGATTCATATATATTAAGATTAAATTCTAATGTCTCTAACTTCTTAATTTGTTGATTGGATAATGTCATTAACTCTAATTCACTTGTTTATCCTTTATTATCTGAGAAATCCTCTCTTTCTCTGGTTTAACATAATCTGATAGTAATCTTATATATTTAAAGCTGGTTTCTATATTTATTGCTTGCCAGCTTGCCAAAAGTCCTGGGTGTTGATTGCCATAGCTGGACATGCATTTGACTCGCATTCCCCTTGGGATGACTTGATAGTGTATGCATGCTTCCAAGTGGTATCTCTGCCACATTAATCTTTTTAGTTTAAATGCCACAGATTTGACTTCTTGAAAGATGGTATCAAAACCAGCATTATTGCATTCTTCACCAGCTTCATCCGATATAATGGATTCATTATTATCAAAATGAAGATACAATAGTGGATTCACAAAATTACCAGTCTCTTCAGGGTTAGATCCATGTAAACAATCCAAGCTGGCATGGTTAGACCTTGTTCTATTCATATTATCGTTAGCCATAAGCGTTAGGAGAAAAAAACAACTTGCAAATAAATGAATAACTCCCAAACGCTAAAGGTGGTCTGTCATAAAAACAGTCAATATTGGCAGAAAAAAGACAGAAAGTCAAGTCAAGACAAGTACTTATCAGTAAGATCTCAGCCAGTGAAACCAGAACTATTTGTGATATGCTGGAACTAATACTGGAGAACAACTACTTTACTTATGGCAATAGCTGTTATTTACAAAAATGGGGGGTTGCGATGGGCACCCCCTGTGCAAATAGTTATTCCAATTTAGTTTTAGTAGGTTGGGAACAACACTTTGTCCTTAGTAGGAATAATCCGTGGAAAAAACACATCTTATTCTACGGTCGATTTGTAGACGATTTGTTTATCATATGGAAAGGAGATGGAGAACAATTTACGAGATTTCATACATACTTGGATCAAACTACTTCGTATCTTACATTCACTTCTGAATATTCTAGATCTAACATCAATTTTCTAGATGTTAGTATCAGTTTGAGTGATCAAGGTTTCCTGAATTTTGATTTATATAGAAAGAATACTTGGAGAAATCATTATTTACATAGAATCAGCATGCATCCAAGACATGTAACCAAGAACATCATGAAGAATGAAACAAATAGGATTCACAAACATTGCAATCGAGAAGAAAATAGAATTAAAGAAATAAACTTTTTGCGTAACAACTTGAAGGCCTGTGGCTATAAGGAGAAAGACCTACAATCCAATTGGAACATAAGACAAAATTATGTTGAATCAAATGATACCTTTATGAGACTATCTCTAACATATAGTTCAGATAATGCTCAGATTACCAAGATAATTAATCAATTTTGGCCAGTGCTTACATAAGATCCACATCTAAAAGCTATAGTTGGAGAGAGACCTAGATTCTGTTTCAAAAATAAGAAAATATGAAAAGATTATTATGTACTAACATCCAGACACCAAATACAATAATAGGATGGAAAGGAACAATAAAATGTGAGAATTGTAATATCTGTTGTGTGATAGATGACAGCAACCACTTTACACATCCGGTTACAGGGAAAGACTATATTTTTAACATCAAAGCAACATGTAAAACCTCGGATGTTGTATATTTAGCTACCTGTGAGGTTTGTACATCATTCTATATAGGAAAAACTAGCCAATGCTTCAAAAGAAGGGAACAGAGACATCAATTGGATATTAAGAACAAGGAAACACATAATGCGTTGGCACAACATGTTGTTATTAATAAAAATCACAAGTTTCAATTTAAAGTCATAGATAGAGCTTTCTCTGGTCCACGCAAAGGGGACATTGAGACTTTGGCAGAGCTGAATGAAACAAAATGGATTATTACCCTGAGGGCAGATCAACCCCTTGGTTTAAATAGCATAGTCCCCCTTAAACTTGTTTTAAAGAACAGAAGATGTAAAGTGTAGTTAATCCACTGTGCCATCTATAAATTTACAACTTTAAAGTCAACTGACAAAGAAAATACTATGTGAGCATCATCTGACTGAGACCAAAGTCATTTTTCAGCTTTTGTTAAAGGACATTTCATTGCCTGCTTATTGGCTAACACCATCTTCTTCATATCTTTATTAATAAAAGGAATACATCCTTATATTAAGGAATGAAGAGAATATAATGATGAAAGTTACTTTCATATTTAAGAACAGAAGAAGTGTACAACAACAAAACTATTGCGTCATCTATATGACAAACCTGTAATTTGAATTTTGTCTGATGATAATAACAACAAGTGAGTTTTACCTGATTAAGGCCAAATTTATTCTGGCCATTGTTAAAGGATATTATACAGCTTGTTTTTCGAACAACATTATTTTCCTCATATTTTATATATTCTTTATTGGTAAAAGGAATGAACTCTTACATTAATGATTAAATGAAAAATAAGATCATGCTACTAATGGTTCAATACATGTTGAAGTCACTTTCAGTGACAAAATCATAGTCTTTGCTGTTAGTTGAAAGAACTAAAATATTTATGAAAAAAGGGAAGTAATCTCACTCATTTGCTTGAAAGAGATTGGAAAGTGAACAGTTAGTGTTGCTGTTCTATCCACACTCTTTCCTGTTTTTGACAAGACTTTGGTATTTTAGAGATAACATCTGAAGCAGGCATTGGTTGTATTTTTCAAAATGTGATATAATTTAGTTGAAGGATACTTATTGTAATTCCATAATTTTAAGTGGCATTATTTTGATTATGCAGGTAAAGATCCATCATACCGGCATAGCATTGTAATGAATAGAAAGTTATATTCACAAATTTCTTCGAAGATTTAATATTTGGAGTGTTTATGAATGCTTCTATTTACTTATGGATACTACACCATTTAGAACAGCGCCACCTGTTATTGGTCTTGAGAATTAAAGGAAAATGGAAGAGTAATACTCACTTTGCTCACATTATCATCAATAACACAATATACATCCAATCAAAATGAAGGACTGGAACATCTAATTTACATACTCAATAAAGGCGGGAAACAGAAGCATAGAGTTGATTACATGTAAATTAATCTTGAGATAACAAGATAGGATTGTATGTTGCCTTTGCTTGAAAGAAATTGGAAAGTGAACAGTTAGCATTGCTGTTCTATCCATACGCTTTCCTGTTTTTGGCAAAACTTTAGTATTTTAGAGATAACATCTGAAGCAGGCATTGGTTGTATTTTCTGAAATGTGACATAATTTAGTTGAAGGATACTTATTGTAATTCCATAATTTTAAGTGGCATTATTTTGATTATGCAGGTAAAGATCCATCATACCTGCATAGCATTGTAATGAATAGAAAGTTATATTCACAAATCTCTTCGAAGATTTAATATTTGGAGTGTTTATGAATGCTTCGATTTACTTTGGATACTATATCATTTAGAACAGTGCCACCTGTTATTGGTCTTGAGAATTAAAGGAAAATGGAAGAGTAAATACTCACTTTGCTCACATTATCATCAATAACACAATATACATCCAATCAAAATGAAGGACTGGAACATCCAGTTTACATACTCAATAAAGGCGGGAAACAGAAATATAGAGTTGATTACATGCAAATTAATCTTGAGATAACAAGATAGGATTGGATGTTGCCAAGTATTCATCAGTGGTGATTGGTCAAACAGTATAGAATTTCATATATAAAAGGAAATGGAAGTCCCTAGTATCTTATACGATCTGAGGAAGACAACAGTTGAAAGCGCTTATCGGATATCTTCAAGGGACAGTTTTGAGCTTTTTTATTTTTCATTTTGCTTTCAAGTCAAAGTTTTATTTGTATTAAAGGACTACATTTTAATTGGAAGACTTGTGGATTTCGTTGATTGGCTATCCTTGGGTGGAATTTTCTGTCTTTTTTCTGCCAATATTGACTGTTTTTGTGACAGACCACCTTTAGCGTTTGGGAGTTATTTATTTATTTGCTAATATTCTCCAGGGTGATTAGGAACATGGAGTGTGAGTCTCGAGACATGGTTGGGGACCTATAGCAGGCTACGACCTGAATCGTTGTCTTACCCAATGTTAGCTGTACAGGGTGATTAAGGCAGTTTTAAGCAGTTGAAAGTGGGCTTTCATGGGTTTGTGTGATGGTAAGCGATGCCAACACATGGTTAAATGGGAAACTGCTTTATCTGTGTAGGCATCGCTTAGTATCATGCAAGCTTGCTTACTGCAGTTTATTCCCTCTTAGCCCTGCGCTAATTTCTTTAAAAGAAAAGAAAAAAGGGGTGATAGGAAAGTGGTGAAAAAGGGGGGCACACAGAGGGGAAAACAATATGAAAGATAGCTAGGAATGTGCAGGATGGGTGTAGGGAAGGTCCATAGCTGTCCATTTCTAATACAGCAACAGCTGTTTATTTGTACAGAATTTGGAAGTGAATTTAGACACCCAAACCCCTGAGAGAGGGTGAGGTCAACAGTAATGTGTTGTTAAGCCTATTAGACCAGATTACATGCGTCCAGTGTACACGTGCAAAATGGACAGCTATGTATGGGGCGACATTTTTTTGTGGAAACAAATTGCCCTTTTTTTAATAAGGTGAGAGTGGGCTGTTGGGGAAGGAAAGTAGGTATATTTGGGGAGTTAGCTGCAGCCTAGGACACATAAGGGGGAGTGTGAACTACTTTGGAGGTCAGCAAGCTGTATGTGTAACTATGGCAGCAGTGTCAGCCCTGTAGTTACAGCAGAGCCAGGGTAGGGGTAACCTTTACAGTCCAATTGAGGCATGTGCTTAAGGTATATCTGTTATGCAACAGTGCCAATAACAGATTAGTAGGTGACATATAGTTAGGCTATACAAATATGTGCAGCGTGTCCCTATCTGCAGGCCTTTGACTTTTCAAACTGGTTTGCAGATAACTCAGCAGCAGTAACCTATGGGGATTAAAAGTGCAAGACTCAGTCATTACTTGCTGTCTTTATACTGATGTAATTGACATGCAACACCCTGGATTTTAACCAAGGACTGTGTGTGGCAAAGTGTTCTGTATGCAAGGCATTTAACAGACTGAGCTACTAAGTCTGTGCTGGAGGAAGTGTAGTTGCCAGATATATGTGCAGACATACAGGCTGTGACACACATTTTCTGCACCCATCAGTATGTGCATGGCTGTCAAAGGCAGTTGTTCTGAAGCAGGGTCCCAGTTGAACATACATACTGTACCATGGATGCATTAGCAAGTGAGTTTAAAGATGTTTCAGGTAAAAGGGGACATTTACCCACTATCCCCAGGCCTCATGTACTGCCATTATTAGTTATTTGTCTGTCTACTGGTGTAGGTTTGCGTCAGAGTCCTAGGTACACTCCCATTTTTCACATTAGGTTGCTTTCAGTCTGTCAGTGCAATCAGTATGTATTGCTGGAAACACCTGCTTTAATCCAGATCTCCATGGCCTAGTAGCCTAGTGCAGTAGGCTGTAGTTGATAGGGGCCTATGTTTGAGACTTGGCAGCAATGATTAATTTGTGCATGTGCCTAACACTGTGAGAAACATATAAGATCATTAAGGCACTTTTAAAGGGGTTTGCATGGCACCCACACAAACCCACTTTGAAACGTAAAAGGGGATGATAGGTCAGTGGTGAAATGGGGACAAGCAGGGGGAAAACATAGTAAAAGGCAGGTAGGGATGTGGAGGAAATGGGGCAGGAAAGAACCATTGCTTTCCATTTCTTGTACAGCAGCAGCTGTGTAGTTTGACAGATTTTGTGGATGAATTTGGACTCTCAAACCCCAAAGACAGGCATGAGGACAACATAAATGTGTTGTCAAGCCAATTGGACCAAATTAGTTATCTCCAGCGAACACGTGTATGATATGGAGAGCTCTGCATGGGGCAATATTTTTTTGTGGGACAGGTGCAGCAGATCAGGATTTAAAAATAATTAACATTTTATTTATTTATTTATTTATTTATTTTACATTTGTTAACCAGCATGGTCCGACTGGATTAATGTCCATTTTCAGTGGAGGCCAGGGGAGAAAAGCTCCAAGGTACATGTACATAATACAATTATCAGAGCAATTGGTGTATGACTCATGCCATACTTTGTATTTGGAAAATAAATGCTCAATATCCCTTCCAGATATTCAAGCGCTGCACCTACAGCACATAAGGCCATAACTCTATCCATTTGGCTACATGGATATGTGGAATGCGGCTATACATTTACATATACTTCTAAGCTACCTTTTAGCACTGCTGAACACCATACCTTGCCATGTAAAGCAATTCATCTAAGCTTAAACTTGACCTTTTCATAGATAGTTAAATACATCTGGTTTCAATTTTTCGTATGTCTGGCATGTGTCACTTGCTGTGCTGCACGTTGTACAGATGTGCTATTTATACAAAATAAAAAAAATAGTAATTTACATTGACATAATGTAGTTGGACAGTACAGGGAGTGTGTTGCTCAAATGCAGACACAGTTAGCACCACACTCCCTACACTGATTCAATAACCGTGTTCCATGGCTCTACCTCAGCAACATGCCATGATTAATATGCATGGCTCACTGCCAAGGGGGAACCATGTACACAGACATGGTAACAGTCCATGTAGGGTCTACACGGTTCCTACATGGACTTTATTAAATCCTGGGGATTGTCTTTGCAGAGTTTTTTCATGGTAGTGTGGTATATGGAGTGGTCTGTATAGTGAATATCATGTGTCTGTGTTTGGAAGTGGATTAAAATATTTATCCATAATCTCACTCTTCCCTTGAAATACCATCATTCACTGACTCCCTTTTGTGCTAGTCTGCTTCCTTAAATTTCTCCTTTTTGAGTGACAAAGGGGTAACACACAAGCAAATCATTCTCTCTCTCTCTCTCTCTCTCTCTCTCACTTTGGGTGGGGAACTTAACATCAAATTAATGTACACTTGATGGTTCCAAATCAAGAACAAAATAGTAGTGCTATTTGATCTATCAACCAAATTATTTCAGCTAAAAAACAGTCAGGACTGTGGAAACTGAATGATTGAAAATACAGACTTACATACATGATGTCTAAGTTTGTCATGTCTTGGAGTTCCCCTTTTCTTCAAAGTACGATGATCTGAGATTTGGACTATAAAGGTGTGAGGAATGGGTGGGACCACATTGGGTGTGCAGGGGGGGTTGACCCCTGCAAAAACAGGTTTAAAGAAGAATAGCAATTTTAATATTTAATGTTGTCTTGTTTTTTTTCTGTATTTTTTTCATTATTTTGGTTCTTATCTTTGTGAGTCCTGGCATTTCAATAAACAGCCATGCATCATACATGGGAGAAAGTAATTTAGTTTTAGTGCATATTATATACAGTGATATGTTTTTCATAAAATAAAAACAGTACATTTCTGTTTCTGAAGTCACTCAAACTAAAAAACAATAGTGTGCTACTGTTATCTTGTTCTTGTTCCCTTGCTTGAGTTAGAATTAGGCTTAATTACTATGTTATCTCTGTTTTTTTTTGTATTTACAAGCTCATCCACACTTATTGTTCTGGTAGCCAATATACAAGCATTTGGTATCAATGCAAGTAGACCACATATGACCACAGGCAGCTTCCAGATACTCCAAGGTTTCCTCTGATTGAGGTTTTCTCTGATATTCTTCAAAACTCCCTAGTCCTAGTCACACAACTCTCTTTCTATGAGAGCAAATGTCTCTGCCATTTTGAGGCACAGCTTTTGCTTTTAACATCAGTCTAACAGGTTTCTCTGTGCTAGTGCATGCTTTACAGCAATGCGTGATCTATTCATAACATCTTTACCTTCATGTCACATTATATTGATTTTGTTGAAGTTATCACTGTTTTTCAACCTGCACTTGTTAAAAAAATTCTGTTACTGTACTGCTCTTAGGTTGTTTTAAAAGTATTCTGATATTTCCTAACCTCTTATGGTGCTGCAAAAGCTGTTCTGAGTTTGCCGAAGTTCTCCTGAGTTTGCCAGAATATTTCTATGTTTTGCAAAGTATTTCTTTGTTTGTAGAAGTTCTCCTATTTCTGTGTTCTTTTTTCTGTATTGTGACTATTTCTCAGGGTTTATGCACTTATTTCCAAGGATTCCGGATAGTGCAGGGTTTCTGCCTTTTGTTGGAAAGTGTTTGTTACTGCACTTGAATGCAAAACCAGGTCATGGGAGCAGAGGGGTGATTCAATCCATAGGAGTTGGAAGCTGCTGGTGCAAGGCTTATTGTGTTTTTATCTGATTGGCCTCAGGGCTTAACTATGCAAATGCTGTTCATCCTGCAGGTATAAAAGTCTTACATTTTTGTGAGACTGTGCTCATTTATTCAGAGTGATGTGCAAACACAGTTAACTATGCCTTGTATATAAGCAAACCTCTTCAGTTTAAAATACTCTATAGGAAATGTTCTCCATAGTCTACCCCTGCTCACACCTGCTCAAAGAGTTGCCAATTTTTGCAGAGGGCAGCACCACTACAGGTCATCTAATAGTATAATGTTAAAAAGTAACTGTCTCATGTTTACTGACATCCATTTAATTTTAGAACAGAAAAACAGTGTGTGAGAGAGACAGATACACAATATCATTGAAGGCAAAGCTCTCACATACCCACACAAAAAATGCAAACCAGGTTGTTAGCATTACACCCAAAACATTCACTACCAACACTAAGAAAGAAATACATAGACCCACATATGTGAAGGGACTCACTTGCAATCTACCCAAACCTCCAATACCTCAAATATAATCTTTCATGGCTCTGTGCACTTTAAAAAAAGACAGCACCTCACATAACATTTAACTCTGAAAATTGTAGTAGCCCACTTCTAAGCTCATAAGGTAACACACCACATAGGCAAACATTCTTGCTATTGGGATTCCATTGTGACACATATTATGGTCCCCTTACCAGACTAAACAAGGAGAAGATCACAGTGAGCTGTCTGTCTGAAGCCAGGATCTACCAGATCGTGCATGCACATAGATCTTTAAACCACAAGTACCAGCATGACATGGTCATACTCCATGTGGGTGTAAACTATGAGGTACCTCACTGGATTATATAAAGAGAGGCTAGATGGAGCTTTCTGAATATGTTTCCCAGGTGAGTATGTATCTAGCCTTGGGTAGTATTCTACCTTCACCAATGATGATGCCACAGTACAGCAAAAAATTATTGACTTTTACTATTGGCTTTGTTTCGGCTGTCACAACAAGGGGATCCAATATTTGTCAGCCTGGTGAGACATGATTGACAAATCATGATGCTTTGCCAGAGCTGGTTTGCACTTGTCACCATTTGGCTTCCAGATACTGGCAAAAACTTCATCTATTCCCATAGTGCCTTTTTTAGGCAGTGCCAAGTTGTTAAACCCTTTAACATAACAAAAATCAGTCACAACTACCTAAAGGTACTGCTGCTCAATGCTGGGAGTTTAAATAAAAAGCTGTACTCCCAAGAAGCTCTCCTCAACCTGGGGAATGCAGACATACGTGCAGTCACAGAAACATGGTTCAGAACTATAGAAAATACCCCAGCTATCAAAGGCTACAATGCCTTTCATGCATTTCAATCTCCCCTCAGCTCAGGATAAAACAAAGGGAAGAGATGTGTCAGTGTTTATAAAGGACAAGTATACTGCTAGACTGGTCCAATGACATGACTCACTTGAGCTGCTCGATGGCCAACTAACCACATGTGTGACCCCCTTTCACATTCTTGCTAGCTACAGATCCCCTAACATGAGCCTGGAAAACCACACCTCCTTCCTAAACCTACTGGAATCTCTTAACATTCAGCCTAACACCATACTTATGGGTGACTTCAACTACCCCTCCATAAACTGGGAGACTTATCTGACCCATAATTCACTTGCTCAGATGTTTTTGGACTTCATTAATGCAAACATCCTGGAACAACTAGTTAACTCTCAAACTAGATGTTCAAATACCCTAGACCTAGTAGTCATGAATATGGGGGGGAGCTACTCCTTCGTGTGCATTAACTCCTCCCTGATAATATCTGACTACAAAATTATCTCCTTTACTATTAAAAGTAACCTAGAACTCCCATCAAACTCCAAACCTGTTAAGAACTTTGCTAAGGCCAATTACCTCAAACTAAGTGATAGCTTATTAAACTTTCAAGCCTCTCTAAACCCAAATGACATTGAGGCCTACTCTGAGCTGTACACAAAAGCACTGTACAACCACATTCATAGCTGCATAGAGGAGGCAGTAGCTGGTCAAGTCAAGCCTATGGTTACTGGCAAAAATAAACCATCCTGGTGGACCCCTAGGATAAATAGATTATTCAACAAAAGGAAAAGAAATCCTCTCCAAAACCAAGAAGGAACAGACAGAACAGTGCAAAAAGACACTCATCAGTCTCAACAGACAAAGTGGAGAGCTGGTCAAATCTGCCAAAGTAAAATATGAGATAAAGATAGACCTTGACTACCAGGTAGCTACAGTAGTGAGGAAGTCCTTCTGTGTGGCTCAACTTATGAGTAAAGGCATGGCATCAAAATCAAAGGAAGTCATAGTGCCATTGTACTCATCCCTCATCAGACCCATAATTAAGTACAATGCTCTTTCTGCATGTACCTAACCAGGCACTTACACGATGTAGAGTGGACCCAGAAGTTTCCACTAAAAAAGGGTGGGAGGGAAGCCTAATGGTTAAAGTGTTTGCCTTACAAACACAAGGTACAGAGTTTGAATCTCACATGGGATAATTGGCTAGGCTTAAAATGGCTCGCAAGGGCAGTTAGCCTAGTACTAACCTATGAACCTATAAGATACATGTCTTATGCAGTCTGACTAAATGCCCTATCCCATTACTCTGTCTCATATTGTTTATTGAGAAGGGGCTTATGCCTGACATACAAGGCATTCTCTGATCCAGCCCTGATGAAAATGTTACATATTCCCAAGAAAAATTATACAAGGGTTATGTGTTCCATGGACCTGTACCTTATTTGTAACTGTAACAGAACTTGCTGAACATACAGATTCATATCCCAAAGGCTACCTCATCTACAGAATATACTTCCCATCTTCGTAAAACAAAGCCTAACCTTCACTCTCTTGAACAAGAATTTGGATAAATGGATGGTAACCATAAATTCACTCCTGGGGTGCTGCCAGTGTCCCTTATGGATAGAAGCAGTCTGTAAAATGACTCAAGGCTCCAACACCCAAATACCCACTATTCTGATATTACCCTATCCCATATCTGGGGAATTAAGATATAGTATTGTCATATCTATGGGTATTATTTTCTAGGCTTGTAAATGCTCTTTTTATTTTACATGCCCTAAATATGCCACTTATTATTATGTAGGAAGGTAACTATGCAGGACTTTTGTTAAGCGTGTGTGTCCCCCAGATTCAGCAAGCCCTGCATGGCATGCAGGAATAGTGCAGGAGCTCCTGGAGCCAATATAGCCACCGTGCGATCCAGGAATAAGCTGCAGGGATGTGCATAGGCGCTCCTGCACTATTCCTGTCTGGACACAGCTCCTGTATGCAAATTACTCCATTTGCATGTGAAAATCATGTAAATGAGGTGAATATATGATCCAGAAAGCTGGCAGCTGGCCGTGCAGGACTAGTGTAGTGTGAAGAAATGTACTTGGTTAGTAACCGAGTACATTTCTGCAAACTACAAAATGGAGCCATGACAGCTCCATATAAAGGGTGTATAGTATGTGTAAAGCATGCCAAAGGGCAAATATACGGCCATTGGCATGGAAAACAGTTAACAAAAAAAAAAATAACATTTATTTTTTTAGCCGATTTTGGCTGTTTAAGTGTAGGGCAGCAACACGCAAATAGGATTGGGATGAAAATATAAAAAAATAACCTGAAATAAGCATTCTAACCAAAATCACTATTTTTGCCATTATAGTCAATGGCATGCAGAAGACAACATGACCAATGAATAGTGGTTGCTAAGGTGGAAGGCTCAGTGTGGGACCTGTAACTATGCATTAGCAGGCAATCCTATACAAATGAGGAAAATGATACTGAATCCCAGATTTCCCCTCAATGCTAGCCAGCACCCAACAGTGTAAGTGCAGGAATAGCATGGTTCAAGCCTAAGAGTTAGCTGACATCATAGGGGTGTGTGTCAGGAATACTGTAAGCTTATTGGAGCCCTGTGGCTCAGGTTTGCCCTTAGGTTAGCAGAGCTAAGCAAGGGGATGTGTCTGAGGCTGCCTAGCACTCTTTGCATTGCCTAAGCGGGTGTGCGCACTGCGCACCGTGTTTTAAAGGAAAAAAAAAGTAAACCAGGAAATATCAGCTCCAGCTCCACGCACATCTGAGCACTGTGTTTGTGTGGTGCGCCCCCAGGCTTAAACAGGAAGTCAATGGGAAGGGAAAACAGCAGTAGGAAGGTAATCAAGGAGAGCTAGCATAGCTGGCAGGTGAAATGTATCAGAATCAGCCAATTACACAGGCAGCACCCCAGCCCAGAACACTACTATAAACTATGCAAACACCTTTCCCTCTGGTTTTTCTCACATACTCTACACCACCAGTGTATACAAGTGGGGAAATTTTAACAAACAAAAACAACAAAATGATAGGGGCTGCAGCAGCTATCATACATCAACATGTGGAAGAGGCTGAGGGTGGTGAGGATGAGAATGCTGTCAACCAACCCACAGTGAAGAGACGGAGAAGAGTGTGCAGAGCCAGGATAACCTACCAGGGGCTACATGAGCTGGACATAGTGGCGCACTATAGGGTGGACAGGGACCTCCTACAGCAAATTGTTGAGCTGTGCCGGTCATGCCTGACACACAGAACTAACAGAGGGGAACCCATCCCAGTGGATACCAAGGTATGTGTAGGTCTAAAAATACTAGCCACAGGTACCTTCCAAAGGCCAACTAGGGATATCATGGGGATCTTACAGGCATCAGCATCCAGGGTACTTCACCATTTCTTGGATGCCATGTCAGCACATGCCGGTGAGCACTTATATTTTCCCAACACCCGTAAGGCGTTGGCCAGCAATATGCGTCTCTTCCACCAAATAGCAGAATACCTTGAGGTAGTGGGTGCTATAGACTGCATGCACATATTCATCAAAGCACCACTCGGTGAGCAGGGTAGGGTCTACATCAACCATAAAGGCTTCCCCTCCATCAACTGCCAGGTCATGTGTGATGCCCAGGGCATTATAATGAATGTGTGTGCTGGCTGCCCTGGAAGCTATCATGACTCCCACATCTGGCATCTGATGCAGCTGTACCAGAGATTTTCCAATGGGGACATCCCTTATGGTCACCTAGTGGGGGATGCTGGTTACGCACTGGAGCCGCGGCTGATGAAACCCATCAGAAATGCACACACACCTGAACAACAACTCCATAATGAGGCACACGCACAGACCAGAATCATAATAGAGCATGTGTTTGGGATGCACAAGTCACAGTTCCAGTGCCTAGACACATCTGGTGGAGCCTTGCAGTACTCACCAGCTACATGTACCCAAATTGTCATTGTATGCGCCATGATACACAATATGATCCTGTGGAAATAGCTGCAGCTGGAACAGCATGAGGCAGGGCCACACAGCCCCCAACCATTGCCAAGGCCTGCACAGGCACAGAGTGACTCAGAGGAGGAACAACCTGAGCCTGCCCCAGTAGGCAGAAGGAGGCATGCCCAGTATGCTCTGACCTTGGCAAAGAGGCAACACATAGCACATACACTGACACAGTAGGGACCCAGGGAATGACACCTCTCTCTGACTCGCACATACAGTAAAAGGGATGCCAAACATGACACTACCTGTGCCTAACTATGTATAGGGAGTGTACTATGTGCATCTGACATAGGCAGCCCTCCAGCACCATCCTCAATACTGGCACAGCCACAAGATAAGTCACTCTGCCTACCAATTGCTGAATGGAGTAGTATGTGTTGTTACCTGTATCTATGGTATGGATGTGAGCATGCAAGGGAATCAGGTGGCTGAATGGGATGCCAGCAGATAGTAGACACCTATAGTGACAGCATGAGATCTGTCACAAATACTGGTATCACCACAGAAGCTAGTACTAGACAAGGTGACAAAACCCACTGCAGGAAATGTGCTGGGCCACATTTGTGCCCATATGACACACACATGCCAGTCAGGGAGGCTCACATACCCAACAACAGTCTCAGCCAGCAGGACAGGTGTAGACAAACACAAACAAAGTCTGTGCTAAGGCCTCTGATTGATGGCTATGGGTAACCCCCCCCAGGCCTACACAGACAGACTACAACAGGTCAGGCAGTGGGATGTTAGTTTTGAAGGGTAAGAAGTCAGAAACTGAAATGTAGGTCAATCAAACCTAAGACCTTTAGTACACTGATATGCCTCTAGTCAGCATGATAGGTTAGAATACAGAATGAAATGGAGTACCTGACATACCAGTACAGTCACAGCAAATGTGTACAAGTATCAGGTGTGCCCCCAGTCCTATGTAAAAATGTAGTAACAGTCTGGTGTGCCCCCCAATCTGATGTAGAAATGTAATAAGAATCAGGTGTGCCACCCCAATCCTATGTAGAAATGTAGTAAGAGTCAAGTGTGCCCCCCATTCCTATGTAGACACGTAGTAACAGTCAGGTGTGACCCCCCCAATCCTATGTAGAAATGTAGTAACAGTCAGGTGTGCCCCCCATACCTATGTAGACACGTAGTAACAGTCAGGTGTGCTCCCCCCAAGCCTATGTAGAAATGTAGTAACAGTCAGGTGTGTCCCCCAATCCTATGTAGAAATGCAGTAACAGTCAGGTGTGCTCCTCCCAGTTCTATGTAGACATATAGTAACAGTCAGGTGTGCTCCCCCCACCCTATGTAGAAATGTAATAACAGGCAGGTGTGCCCCCCCAATCCTATGTAGACACATACTAACAGCAGGTGTGCCCCCCCCAATCCTATGTAGAAATGTAGAAACAGTAAGGTGTGCCCCCAATCCTATGTAGACACGTAGTAACACACAGGTGTGCCCCCAATCCTATGTAGAAATGTAGTAACATGTATGTGTAGGTATAATAACAGTGGATCACAGATTACCTGCGCTGGCCAAGGTAGCAGGATAGATTGTAGCATGTGTACAATATGCAGGTCTGCGTTTGTTAGGTTGGTGTGTGTTGTATATTGTGTGAGGGTGGTCAGTATGTATGCATGGTGAGGTTTGTCCTGGTGGCCATTGCCCAGTACTGCTGATGACAGGGCCAAGTTCTCAAAACTGCGGTGCCAAACACAATGCTTCCCAGAATAACACATCCCGGCAGTAAGTCATAGTAAATGTTTGGAAGTAATATGTGTCACCATCTGAAAGATGGACATGGCATGACTATCGGCCCAGATATACAAGCAGTACACAGGGGGAAGTACCCCAGACAGACAGTGTATAATATGTAACTGTCAAATGGACACACCCTTGGAATTGTACATACAGGTTTGCAGCACATTATCTGGACTTGTAGTAGCAAATACTAATGTAATCTGGCCAGACACTGGCAGACCACAAAGGTCATAGGAATGATGTATTGAGAAACAGCTGATGTTCCTGCACAAGCCAGCATAAGTGGAATGCCCCATGCATATCTGTGAGTCAGATGCAAGTAGTGGCCATAGCACACATGCACCCAGCTCACCCCACCACCACCCACAGGTACGTCTCCGGCCTTAACCCTGCTGTTGGGAACGAGTACAATATGACCCCCACCTGTGTACGGCAATAGTGGAAGAATGCAGCATGCAGAGCAGCTGTCCCATGCAGGTGTGTCTCTAGCTGTAAGCAGCACCCTACCAGCATCCACACCACTGGACCAAGACTGACAGAAAGTATTGGCATGAACACCTTGCACACCTACCCTGTCACCCAGGGGAATATAGTGTATCACAGTCTGGGACTGTAGGACTGACAGAATGCAACGGCCTGCTTCAGCTGGCCTGCATCACTACCAAATGGCTTACAGTCCACTGCCAAAGGCCTGTGTCTCACCTGTACTGCCAATGTATGTTATGTCATGGACTCCCAAATAACAACATACACAGTCCACAGAACCCAAATGCAAAGCCATGTGGACGAATCACAGTAACATGTCCACCATGTCCCACTGCATGAACTGTGAACCAACACCAAATTACTGCTGTGATGAGGTGATAACTATAGGGAAAATATTAGAGAATGTCCGCACAATGTATGGAAGAGGAGAGAAAAATAGAGGGGGGGGGTGTGGGAGCATGGGCGGCATGGAGGGCATGAAGTCTGAAACTCAGCTATGTGCACATACTATCCCTGGCTACAAACACAAGAATAGGTGGCTGCAAACATGTTAGTAAACCACAATATGTAGGGGAAATGTCCAGAATTATGATCCCTGCCTCTGGGTAACCTGTGCGAATCTGTACAGCTGTGAGGTATCGCCACAGCAAGCTGTGGCCATACTGTCACATCAATGGGTGTACAAGCATGGGATCCTCTGCCACCACTGTACCAAGGTGCTGAACCATTTAAACAGATCCAGCAGCAAGTGTCTGCAGCTTCCCCTCCAGAATGGCATGAGTGTGCAAGAATATGTAGGCTGCTGACCACAATACTGGACACAGCTGCAGTCACCCTGTGTTCCTCAGGGCATCACTGCAAGCAAATATGTCTACCTGACAGTGCTTGATTACATAAAACATCACAGTGTATAATAGTACATATCTCTGAATATCTCTGCTAACACCAGGACAATGTAGCAGAAGCAGCGCAGACACAATTACCTACAGTAACCCACTATCCTTTACCCATTTTGACCCCATATTGTCAACTGATCTACAGATATCCTGCAGAAACCGTTTGCTACCTGTAGGTGTAGAACACAAAGGTCTGCACTTTCTTTCAATGCTAAGTTTTTCAGACTGGAAAATGTCCTTAGCATTGAAAGAAAGCAAGTGGCAAATATATACTGATGCCACTAGATTACCTGGTATTAACGATAGTATTAGTTTAAAACCTTTTTTAATATTAGGGTAAGTAGAAAATTTTATTATATGTACATATATTTATGGTAGTAATGGAATGGTATGTATTGTGACATTATTTCTATATTTTATATATTTTTTAGGTTTTTAAATTATGATTCACATGTAATATATTAATATATTATTATGTTACTAGTATAATGCTTAATTAATACAATTGTATATATCTAGTTTTTTATTTTGATTCAGTGACTTGGATGATTTGATATATATATTTAAAAAAAAATGTTTTTTTTATGGAGAGCTATTGCTTTAATTAAATTGGCGCCTTTTTTCAAGTAAACAGCATATAAACAGGACAATTACCTAGTTATCTGGTTCTGATGAAGACTGATTTATGCAGTTGAAGGCGCTTAACCTGTGGATGTAACTGGTGGAAGTATTTTTCGTAATAAAATCTGTGGATGTAAACTGTGGAAGTTCTTATCGCTTTTATACTTTTTTCGCTATTCAGTTTGTTCGAGCTGTGTGGGGAGTCGCCCTAGTCTGCACCAGACCTCTTTACTTATTTGTTTCAGTTGTGGGTTACATTGTTGCATGAATGTGTTATTGCCCATGCACACACACTGAACTCCATATTGCCCTACTATGGCAGGGAAAAAGTAGCCTAGTGAACTCTGTGACACAGCCTATAACTGCATAATGCTTTAGTGTGATATATCTAGTTAGGTAGGTGTTCTATTCCCAGACATGGCGTTTGTATGCCTGTGTAGGGAGCAATCCTTTTGAGGCCATTCACAGTCACTACAACCTCCAGTGCCCTTCTTTGGCAAGCCTGCTTATGTCATTCACTTTGAAATACACCTTTGGGGGAGGAGTAGCCCAGTGATCTCTGTGGCATGTCCTATAACTGCATTATGCTGTAGTGTGATATATTAGTTAGGTAGGAGTTCTATTTCCAGACATGGCAAGTGTGGATATGTGTGTGTGTGTGTGTGTGTGTGTGTGTGTGTGTGTGTGTGTGTGTGTGTGTGTTGGTATGTCTGTGTAGGAAGCAATGCTTTTGAGGCCATTTACGGTCACTACAGCCTCCAGTGCCCTTCTTTGCCAAGCCTGCTGATGTCATTCACTTTGAAATACATCTTTGGGGAACAAATAGTCCAGTCGTCTCTATGGTACATCCTGTAAGTGCATAATGCTGTAGTATAATCAACTAGGTAGGTAGGAGTTCTATTCCCAGACATGGCAAGTGTAGATGTGTGTGTTAGTTTGTCTGTGTAGGGAGCAATGCTTTTGTGGCCATTCACAGTCACTACAACCTCCAGTGCCCTTCTTTGGCAAGCCTGCTGATGTCATTCACTTTGAAATGCACCTTTGGGGAAAGAGTAACCCAGTCATCTCCGTGGTGTGTCCTTTAACTGTGTATTGCTGTAAGGAGATAAACTAATTAGGTATGAGTTCTATTCCCAGACATGGCAGGTGTGGCTGTTTGTGTGTGTTAGTTTGTCTGTGTAGAAGGCAATGCTTTAGGGGCCATTCACAGTCACTACAACCTCCATGTCATTCACTTTGAAATACACCTTTGAGGAAAAAGTAGCCCAGTAATCTCCATGGAGCATTGTATAACTGCGTAATATTGTAGTGTAATAAACTAGTTAGGTTGAAGTTCTATTCCCAGACATGCCAATTTGAAGCTCTGCGTGTGTGTGTTGGAAGCAATGTTTTTTTGGCCATTCACAGTCACTACACACACCTACAAATGGAGAACATTGAAAACTGCAGTAACAGAGACCTGATCCAAGACTCCAGAGAGAACCTCTGCAATACCAGGTACAGCTCTCACCACAACTGTTGGCCACCAAACCAGGACCAAAACAATAAAGGTGGAGGAGTGTCCATATTCACCAAGGATATTCACACCACCTGGCTACTTGCCCAACAGAATGTGTCTGAAATACCCCCGGTGCAACTAACAGTGGGTTAGACTGCATTCCAAATTGTATAGCTTGCTACAGATCCCCCACCATGCCCCATGATACCCACTACAGCCTTTGAAACATACTGTGACATATAAATAAACTAGTTAGGTTGAAGTTCTATTCCCAGACATGCCAATTTGAAACTCTGTGTGTGTGTTGGAAGCAATGTTTTTTTGGCCATTCACAGTCACTACACACACCTACAAATGGAGAACATTGATAACTGTGCAGTAACAGAGACCTGATCCAAGCCTCCAGAGAGCACCCCTGCAATACCAGGTACAGCTCTCACCACAACTGTTGGCCACCAAACCAGGACCAAAACAATAAAGGTGGAGGAGTGTCCATATTCACCAAGGATATTCACACCACCTGGCTACTTGCCCAACAGAATGTGTCTGAAATACCCCCGGTGCAACTAACAGTGGGTTAGACTGCATTCCAAATTGTATAGCTTGCTACAGATCCTCCACCATGCCCCATGATACCCACTACAGCCTTTGAAACATACTGTGACATATCATGATACAAACAAACACCCTAATACTGGGTGAGTTACACTACCCTGCCATTAACTGGGAAAACTACTTGTGTACCAGTATGTGTGCCCAATGGTTCTTGGAAGTCATAATTCCCAATGCCCTGGATCGTGTATCCCATAGTCCCACCAGGGGCTGAAATATCCTAGACCTGGTCATTATCAACATGGGACATCAATGCTCCACACCTATGGTCACTCCATTGGTGGTCAGGTATGCCCATGAGCTAATCACCCTTAACATCAACATCCCTCCCCTACACCCCAGTATGGACACCTCTGTAACAGACATCTCCAAAGCCATTGTTATGCTACACATGTCAGACGTGACTAACATCATGACACCCATGCAGAAGGGAACTGAAAGGACAACTGCTGAATCATACATGAAGGCACTGTATGAGCACATCCACTAGTGCATGAATCGTGCCATCCAATAGTGCACCAAGATGCTCCCCATCCAAGAAAAGGATGCCAATGTGGTGGCCCCTGCCATAAACATACTGTACAACAAAAGGAGGAAACTCTTGCAGAAATGGGGGACTTTACAGGATGCAAAATACTCCCTTACCAGCTGCAGTAGAAGGCAAAGACCCCTCATAACATTCACTAAGGCTAGTTATGAGCATAATATAGCCACAGATGCCAAAGACAGCTGCAAGCTGTTCCATGGCTATGTGAGGAATCTAAATGGCAATGCTCAGAACTGCTGTGGGCTACAACAGGATGGTCCTAAATCTACTCCTCCCAGGGATATTTCCAATATCCTGGCAGATCGATTCACTGCCAACTGTACCCCCTCTCAACCCCCAAAGGGTCCATCTCAACACAGATAGATTGTCATATGCCAGTAATAACGGCCACATAGGTAAAAGACACACTCTACATAGCTATGACAACAGCAGCCATGGGACCAGTCAACATCCCGGGCTGTGTCCTACATGAGCTACAAACTGCACTTGCACCTCACGTACATGCCATGTCTAATCATGACTACATCTCAGGCTTCTTGCCCACTGTGTGGCATTATCCCAGTCCACAAGGGGGGATCCACCTTGGATTCTGAGAACTACAGCCCCAGTAGTATGATGTACCTGCTCTGCAAGGCCGTGGACTGTATTATCATGGGAGTTAAAACAAAGACATTGGCAACTTGCAAACACTAGACCCTAACCAGGTTTGGTTTGTGAAGGGCTAATCATGCCACCTCAACCTGAAAGACAAATGTGAATCCATCTCCAGAGCTGTGGACAAGTATAAGGTGGTTCACACAGCCTATCTGGACCTCGTCAAGCCCTTCAAAACCATCCCCCAGTCTGGAATCATAGATAAATGTATCATACTGGCCATTAATCCCAATGTCACCTGATGGGCTGCCAACTGCTGTACTGACGCAATCCACACTGTAAAAGTAGGTGACACCAACCTGAGCCCCAGACAAGTGACAGTTGGAGTACCTTGGGTTTCAGTCGTGGCACCGCCCTTGTTCAGCATCTACTGCTCTTAAGTACAGTGCAACAAAAATATATAGCTATCCCCATTGGGAAGGGACATGTACCTGTAAAGTACCACATAGGTGGCAGTACACTAAATACCTAAAGTATGATAACAGACTTAGGGAGACAGGTGGACAGTGGTCTCACCTTTGATAACCACATCTCAACAACAATCAGGAAACCCACCTATGTGGTACACCTCCCACTAAGGGCTTTACATCCAGGAAAATAGTCCATTGTTCCACAGTAGGCATGTCTCAGTAAACCCAGTACAGACTAAATGCCCTGTTATGTATGTACCTCATAAGACATTAGCAACAAGTAGAGAGGCTGCAGACATACCTCACAAAATGACCACAGGCCTATACCAGATGCCCTATGCTGACTGTCTGAAATCAGCCAGCAATACTCTGTCACATATTGTGTTCTCAGAGGTGATCTCTGCTTAACATAACATGCCATGTCAAACCCACAGCTGTTGGACATGCTGCAATTAGAGAATTCCAAACCCTCACAGCCACATGCTCCAGGGATCCAAATCTTGTCATCACAATGAACAATACATGCATGAGGGATGTGTTCCTGACCCAGACACTCCCCAGACTCTGGAATAAACTGCCCACACATATCAAGCAGTGTGCCCCTTTGGCCCTCTTCAAAAGGAACCTGGACAATTGGATGGGAGATAGGACATTCACCCCGGGGATCATCTCAGCTGCCCTGCTAAACAGGGGTTCAGGGAAGTATATATTGTGGGAAGTCATAGCCAGAGAAATATCATGTCTAGGCATGTATAGGGCCTAGGGCTGATAGCCTAGTATCGATGTATGAACCTATGAACTACACCTTCCATTGCCCAACCTTGGAAAGGTTGCTGATGTCATTCACTTTGAAATACACCTTTGGTGAAGGAATACCCCAGAAGTCTCTGTGGTGCAGCCTATAACAGTGTGATGCTGCAGTGTGATATACTAGTTTGGTAGGGGTTCTATTCCCAGACATGGCAAGTGTGAGTGTTTGTGTAGGGAGCAATGCTTTTGAGGCCATGCACATTCACTACAACCTCCATTCCCCTTCTTTGGCAAGCCTGCTGATGTCATTCACTTTGAAATACACCTTTGGGGAAGGAGTACCCCAGTAATCTCTGTGATGTGTCTTATAACAGTGTAATGCTGTAGTGTGATGTACTAGTTCAGAAGGGGTTTTATTCCCAGACATGGCATGTGTGGATGTTTGTGTGTGGGTCTATATCACGTAGTCAA
Source organism: Protopterus annectens (assembly GCF_019279795.1). Taxonomy (NCBI): domain Eukaryota; kingdom Metazoa; phylum Chordata; order Ceratodontiformes; family Protopteridae; genus Protopterus; species Protopterus annectens. The sequence goes on along the minus strand of NC_056744.1, from coordinate 1,353,213,345 downwards.
AGTGCCATAAATTAGACTGACATATGTCCGAAGATACAGAACTTTGACTACCTATAAAAAAATAATAAAACAAATAAAAAATTGTATGTAGGGGAGCAAGCCAGGCTGTGCCCCTCACACCCCCTGCTACCAACTATACCAACTCTGAGATCACACCACAATGAAGTGAATGAAAACCTCTGCTTATGGAGATTTCCATTCACACATTTGAACATTTACAAATTCGAACATATGGTCTCGATCATATCATATGTCATTCGAAATTGTAAATGTTTGACTACGTGATAGGAACCCTTGTGTGTTTGCATCATTCACTTTGAAATACACCTTTGGGGAAGGAGTAGCCCAGTAAGCTCTGTGGTGGGTCCTATAACAGTGTAATGCTGTACTGTGATATACTAGTTTGGTAGGGGTTCTATTCCCAGACATGGCAAGTGTGGATGTTTGTGTGTGTGTTTGTTTGCCTGTGTAGGGAGCAATGCTTTTGAGGCCATTCACGGTCAATACAACCTCCATTGCTCTTCTTTGGCAAGCCTGTTGATGTCATTCATCTTGAAATACACCTTTGGGGAAGGAGTAGCCCAGTAATCTCCGTGGAATGTGCTATAACTGCGTAATGCTATAGTGTAATGTACTAGTTAGGTAGGAGTTCCAATCTCAGACATGGCAACTATGAGACTCAATGTGTGTGAGTGTATGTGTCTGTGTTTGTCATTCGCATCCTGTGTGGAAGGGGCTATGAGTGTGTAACAACTGGACTCATTGGGGAGTGGGTTTTGCACATTTCTTATATGGTGGGCCTATTATATGTCACAATGTCCACCTTACAAGGATAACAGATGCCAAACAGCAGAGAGGCTGGGGTTGACAATCCATACCCCTACATGTGACATCAAGGCCTGGCAAATAAATTAGGCAACCCTTGTATTACCCAGGGAACACTCTCAACCCATGTCTCATACACAAACACACTTGGCTAGGCAACAACCTCTTTGTCCGTAGTTCCCTGGATATTGCCCACAGATAGTAACCATTGTGTGATTGAAGTGGACTACAGATGGCATGGCACCCTGTCCCATCCCTACAATAGGCAAATCATTGCATACAGTGCTCCTTCACTATATTCCCCACTAGATGCCTGCATCAACTGTAGAGTCAGCAAATGTAACCCACAAAGGACATACCATGCCTTATACACATGCCCTGTATGGACAGATGCCACTGACACCAGGGAATACTTGTATCATGCTGTCAATGTAGGTGCAGGGTCAACCTGGTGTCCATTGCCAGTTCCTACCACATGAGGCCAGGGATGTCACATCTGATGATAACAATCTGTGTACACAACATGGCCCAGACATCCCAGGTGCAGTTCCACATGTCACAGAACATGCATGTGGGACGTGTGCACATCCCAGACACCATCCATGTCATGGACTATAGAACACATACATGGCAAGCATTGCAAAGCACTGGCCACCCACAACAGTGACTCAGATGACTGGATAGTGAATACAATACCCACCTGTGTGGGCCAATCCAGACACTACACCCCTGAGCCACACTGCAGACCATTGTCATGTGGGCTGATGCCAAGGTATACCCTTCACCTAGCCTTGTACAGCCTTCTGGCACAGTCAACCACTACACACCCGTGAAGCAATGCACCCATGCATGTCAGTACTGGCACCCTGTGTCTGTGTGTGTGGAGTATAATGATTTTGACCCCATTCACACTCACTACACCTCCCATTGGCCTACTGAAGCATGCCATCTGATGTCAGACACCTTCACATACCCTTTGCCCATATATCATCTGAATAACCCCTGTGGTGCATGTGATACCTGCGTATTACTGTATTGTGGCAAACTAGCTAGTTAGGAAGTCTATTCCTGACCCTGCCAACTGTGTTAATGTGTGTGAGCCCCTGAGACAGTGTGGGTGTGTCGACATTGAGACCTGTTCATGTGGACAGGCATGTGTACTACACCTATATTATCACTCCTATATCACTGTTGCAGATGTCACTCACCATCACATATACCTTCTGTCAGCTCCCCAACATGTAAGCTCTGTGGCACATGCAATACCTGCATAGACATGTGATAGCAATACATAGTCAGTTAGGCATTTGAAACCCTGTGCTGGTAAGTGTGTGACACAAACATGCTTAGGTTTTACTCTCCCACCCCCTCCCTGTTTTACTTTGTCTCTGTCTGTCACTCTCACTCCCTCTCTGGTGGATGTGGAGAAGTACACCTGCTTTGCTTAGGCAGCAGATTGTGTTTTGTAAGTGATGCTCATGATCAGCTGATGGCCTCTGCATGAATTGCAGTCCCCCTCTAGCTGATTGCATGTGGAACAGCTGTGGTAACATTCCCATAGCCAATTGAATGAAACACACACCAATATCTAGGAATATCATGTGGGTGTTGGGCCTTTTCTTTTACCGTGAGCAGGACCTCATGTCGGTGTTTGGCAAACATCACAGATGGTATTGGGATTTACCTCTAACAACATACACTGTGGAGTTAGGCCAAAAAACAGGAGGGGGATGTGTCAGACATGACTACAGAATGTAAGTGTTGCTCTTCTGCATTTGGAGTAATGTTGGTTTAACAGGGTGTGTGTGTGGATATGGCTGGTCTACATGATTTAATACCTGTCATGACAGTGTTATGTGTTTGAGGAAATTCCCACCTGTAGGGTTATCTGCAGACTGGGCAGTGTTTGGAGTCTTATGTTTCTTATGTTACTCACAGATCACCTGTTAGAACTGCAGAAGCATAGTCTGTGGATTGCAGTCAGTACATGGTGACAGCCATGAGTTACTGACTTCATATCCCTCATAGGACATATGTCACAACAAACCCTGTTACAACAGTAAATATATGCGGGTATCACAGCAACATGCCAATATTGGCCCAGTGTTTGTGGCTCCAGCCACAAGTCTGTCAACCTTTGTACATATGTCAAGCAGTAAGAGGTGCATATGTTCTGTACACCATTATTTATTGACATCATACCTGATAACAAGCCAGTCAGATATCAGACTGCTAGACATGTTATGTATAGTAGGGGTTATTTATGAGGACATAACCTGGGCATTCTGTGGTTGTGTGTACAGTACTGGGGTCAGTGTACTTATGGTGATTGTCAACAGTATGTGTATTGCGAACACGTACCTTGGCCTGTGCACAGACTGTGGTAGATGCCATTGTTCTTGGTCCTGTTCTGTCTGACGTTACATGCTGCTCACATGTTTGTAGGGCCAAACACACACATGTCCCATACCACAGACAGGAATTGGACTACACTCTGTTCTGACCCAGTTTATGTAGGGTTAGTGTGTGAGTGGCACATATGAGGATGGCATTTATCAGACAGTCCATATAGTGTCATATTAAGCTTGCATACCATATGTGGCTGTGGCTGTGTTCACACTGGTTGTGGGTATGCACTTTCTCACAGGTGTCTATTACTCTGTGCTGTGATATGCCTGTAGAGCCTGCTATATTTGCAGGCACATTTGTATTCCCCCATACAAAATGTAGTCCAGTGCTGTGGCAGTCTGCCTGGAGTTTGCACAGTGCTTTATTACATGCCTAGCAGCTGTTATGTCCAATTATTTGCAAGACATACTGCTACCAGGCCACCATAAATGTTGTGTATTTCTGACAAAGCAGTGGGATTCTGTACAGATGTATGTCACTAACTAAAGTGTAGTATGTGGCCATGTGACCTCTGCATCACCAGTTATTATGTGTCAGGACAGACAGGCATGTGGGAATGCATAAATTGTGTGGGCATATGTAGTCCAGTGTTTATGTGATATACCTATGTACATGGCTGTTAACATCCACATGTCAAGCACGGAGGGAATCTGTGTACACCTCTGGACTGACCAGAGAGTCCCAGACTGTCCACATATATTGGTCATATCTCTGCAGTAGTCCACATGATCATTACTGTGCTATCAGTGGTACTGTACTATGATGTCCTTAGGATGTCTGTCAGTAACCGATGGCGTACATGTCAAAAGCAGATGTGACCACCCACACACAACATGTCTACATATATATCTGCAATACATACATGACATCTCCTTGCACTAAGAGGTTGAGACTATTGCTGATGAGATAGGACTCCACTCCATGTTCTGGACATATATATATATATATATATATATATATATATATATATATATATATATATATATATGGGTCCTAGTCACATTGTCGAAACATGGTTCATCGAAACCGTGTTTCAGCGGACACAATTTAGCGAAAGTGCATTTTATCAAAAATGCACTTTCGCTAAAGAGAGAGCGGAAAATTAAAGAAAGCATGCAGTTTGAATGCACTGTTAGTTGTAAAGCAATGTATAATGTTGATTTACAACTAACAAAACTAATGCTGACATTGTGGTATAGTGGGGATAAGGGAATATTCCTTTTTCCCCACTGTAGTGTGATCTCGGAGTGAGAATAATAAAGTAGGAGGGTGCAGGGGAGCTTGACCCCTGCATAACACTGTGCTTGACCCCTGCATAACACTGTTTGATGTGATTTATTTTTTTTATGTTATTTTCTTTAGCGAAAGTACATATTTGACAATATGCACGTTCAAAAATATGCACTTTCACTAAAGTGTGTTATCGGAAACACAATTCGTTGAAATATATTTTTGATAATAAGACAGTGACCCATATATATATATATATATATATATATATATATATATATATATATATATATATATAAAATATATATGAGACTGTGTGCAGATACAGCCATTTGGAGCATTCTTGGGATCCCTGCTGCAGTGCACTGGTGTATCATGATGACACCCCCCTCCCCACCTTCAGCCTTTTTGCCGATGCTAGACAACTATGGCCTACACATGTGTGTCAGTTTGCAGTGTCCTAAACACTGAACACCATGTGTAACAGCCTAGTCCCATCTAATGACTGGCAAACATACAGATGTACACTGGCACCAGCACAGTACAGATGGGGATGGTGGGCCTAAGGTGGGGTGAGGCATTGGTTGTGCAGCAGCTGTAGCTTACATGATACTGTCTGTAGGTTTCCAACATGGTCATGGTACACCAGTAAAATTGTCACATCTGATTAGCCTAACCCATAGGCCACACGTTTGCAGAGTGCAGGGAATTGCTGACATGGGTACTGCACAGCCAGTACATGCTGGCCATTCCTGCAACCACCTCAGTGTTGTGACATGTTACTGGGCAGCCCGCATGACCAGTATGCTACATGTGACATCATTTGCCTTGGATGGCCATCTGTTTATTTCCTACATCATTCCTGTCCCATACATCCTTGGTACATACATGACTGTCTGCACTGTTTGCCATGGCATATGCAGTGGTGAGGTATGGCTACATGTCCAGCTCATGGGTGCTACCTGTTGGGTATGGGGCCAATGCCATGTCATGTAAGATGTGGGCAAGTCACGCCTGCTTCTGTTGCAGGTAAGCGTGCATATTTGATGGCCAAATGTCTTGGACAGCAGACCAATATGTCGTGTGACATTGGGGATGTGTACTTTCTGAAAGGTGCATTTCCATTATAAATGCATGCAGTCAATACCTCAACAGCTGCCTCCACTATATTTTATCTGGAGTGTGTGCACACATATGCTTCCAGTTTTTGTGAAGGTATGTATTCCCCATATTTGCTGCCCTAACCTATGATTCCTTTATTGCACACTCATTGCACATGTTGAGACTACATTGCAGGTGTTAAGGGTTGTGGACCACAATATTATGATATGCTGTAGTGTAGATCTGTAGCAGTTACCATTATAATACTGGTATATACACTGTTGTAGCACTGTATAAGGGTTATGTTTCACACATGTCCCTACTCTAGGCCATGTGTCCCACCATTATGTTCATCCCTGTGGACACATTTCATAGGTTCATAGGTTCATAGGTTCATACTAGGCTATCTGCCCGAGGGCATTTACAAGCCTTAGCCATCGCTTGTGGGCTTATGCCACCCCCTTTTATGGGGATGCATACTGCATTATTTATTATTTGTCTGTGCTACCAACAAGTGACTGTGGTAAGGTAATATGGGCTCCTATCCCATCTCATGGTTTTCTCTTCTGTCAGGCCAGCGAGGTGCTGCGCCTCACTGCTCGGGATTTTGTTCCACAGCATAGGGAGTCTTGGGGTGGTCTTTCTCACCCAGCACGCCTCGGCTAATAGCCGCGTGATAATAAGTTTCGTGTCCAGGTTTTCTGATGGTGGCTCTGATTTGAGGGTTTTTAGATTCATCAAATCTGGCAAATCTGGGTTGGAAATGTTGTTTTTGTCACCTCTGGGAAGAGGCAAAGCTCACCTGACATAAAGCTTGTTGGACTGAAGTTCTTTCGGGCAGCATCAGAGACGCAGATTTTGACAATTTTTTTGTTTTTGTGGCCTTTTGGTGTGAACAGTGGTAGCTGCAAGTGTCGGTAAAGTGGCGGGTCAGGTCAATCATTGGTGGGGCATTGGTCTGATGAGTGAGACTATGACCCCTTGAGTGAGAGGAGAATCCCTCATCGAATCTGTTGGATAGAATCCTTCATGATGAGACTATGAGTAACAACTAGTCTTCCCTGACCTACTACTATGCTACTGGGTGTCAGGTGGACGAACTACTATTGATAACTTCTTCCTGCCACCTTTTTGCGCTTAGTATGGTAGCTCATTTTATGCCTATTTTTTTGGCATTTTTGGCCTTTGTTTTTCCCGAAGGTATTAGCAAGGGGTTTTGGAGACCAACTTTTGGGCGTGGTGGAGGCACTCTGTAGATATTCTGTGCAGTTGTTTGTTTTCTTATCTGTGTTTGTGCCATTCAATTGCAGCTATAACAAACTTGTTTTTTGCTTTCTAAGGAAAAACTGATGCTAAAGTGCCCAAACAAGGTGCCGCCAAAAAGGACATGCTGCACACTTGTACAGCTGCAGCAACTTACACCCTGTGGGTTCTTTGACTGGACGATGTTGCCATCTAGTTTTCAGCCCATGACTGACCCTGTGATGTCAGATTCACTGATGACATTTTCAACTTTCAAGTTGGGGTATGGGTTGACATTTAAACAAGGCTCTTAGGGATAATGCCCGAGTGGGGTGCCATTGGAGAAGGCCTCATGGCTCAAAAAACTGTTTCAGTTCGAAAAACCTCATCAATAAAAATGCAAGATGTTCCCAAAAAAACAACAAAGTTTAAAGGTATGAATTGCTAAATCCCATTATCAAACTCCATGGTGACCTCCATGCGAAATTCCCTAGATCTGCTTTGCAATGGTCCATTGCCAGTCTAATGGGTGGCACACCCAGATAAAATGGAGCCACCAATGGGCTGTAATTTCCTGAGTCGGTGCCAGAGGCAAGACTTGTGATGTGGAGCTAGTTGCCAGTCGCCAGTAATTAGTCATGTGATCAGAGCACCATTTTTCTGTGGATTTGGTCCCTTTTGCCCATCATTTAATGCCTCTCATTGAGATGTGCTTTTTTTGGCAGGTTGAGACATTCAGTCCAATTCGGTTGGTGGGGGATTTGGGCTTTGCAGTTCTCAGCTGGGGGTTTGAGATGTAGAGGGGGCGCGAATCTGGGGCAGCCGATATCTTGCATTTTGGGTTTGTCATTTTCTTTTGGTTTGAACCTGGCAGGATCTTATCCTGTTGGAGTCTGTTTGGTTTCTAATCTTCACTTGGAAGGCTTATTCATCTCTTTGATATCTTATCTCGTTTGCTCCGATATCTTTGTATTTTGCTTCTTTAGCTTAGATTTTTTTACTTCTTGTCTTATTTTTCTTTTTTTGTTGCTTCTATTTGTAAAGGGAGCTTTTAGTTTTTACTTCTTTTAGTGATCAAAGGTGTCTTGTATTTCTTCCTTTTTTTGTATCTTGTTTTGTTTTGTTTGGGATTGTTTGCTCCATGATGCCTGCAGGGCTTGGTAACTGGGCTTTGGGCCTTCAGGTACTTGAACCTTTTGTTTGTGGTTTTGCCTTGCTGGAGAGAGACCCTGCAGGTGTGTAGAAGTTGTTTTGTAAGTGATTTTCCCCAATTGCTCTTTGGCATGGCTTTTATTTTACACTGGGGGTGGATAGTGTTTTCCAGTGTGAAGTCGGAGGTGTCTGAGTTCTAGGTGCTGGGGTGAAACATTGTGTTCTCCTCTTGTGAGGATGAGTAGCGTTTGAGATCACATGGTGGGGCTCCTCCAGTGAGGGGTACACTAGTTGTGTTTTGGTGTGTGATGGTCATGTTTCGCTATGATACGATGGGCTTTGTTATCTGGTGTGTGGGTGATACATTTAGTTGTTCCATTTCGGTTACCTCATGGGCTGGGGTTTCTACTTTTGGGCTAGGGTGTTTTCAGTTGAGGCCATGAGACAGCTGAGTTATTCAACAGGAGGTGTGAAGTCACCTGGTATCTTGATGTGCATCGTCGTTTCCATCCCCTCTGAGTTTATGAATTCCGATGCATATCGGGCTGTGAGTTTTCAGTCTTGTGTCTGTGTCTGATGATTAATATGGGGTCTTGCCTATTTGGTATGATCCTGGTGGGTCTCCGATGCATCTTGAGGTGCCCCTTTCAAGTCTTGAGGTATGGTGTCCTTTGTGAATATGGTACATGATCACACAGACATCGGCGGTCCGGATTTTGAGAAGCCTCGAGCGCATTGTGCAATTTAGACTTCTGCATGTGCTCTGCCAGGCCTTAGTTTTTTAGTGTTCCTTGTTCTATAATGCGTGTGGTAGGGGTTGAGAAGGCCCTTGAGTGCGGGAGGCATGGTTGGGGTGACAAGTATTATCCGAATAGCAGGTGCTTGGGTTTTGTTCAGCCGGTTCTAGGGTGCACGGTTGCGTGGGAGCCCCCAGCAATAAAGTCCTGGCAGGGAGTGTAAAGGCACCCATGTATAATTCTGTGCAGGGCTGACAGGTCATCTGTTTCCCTCCTTGTACCTTCGTGGGAGGTCCATGATTGCTGACCGGACATGGCCAGAAGGCACTCGGCTGGCCTTGACACCAGTGTTTAAGCCAAGCTCCCAGGTGAGTCAGATTATCTCTGTATTGTGGTCATACGCCTTGGTGAGCATGAGGATACTGCTTGTGGTGTACTCTGAGTCATTTGAAGTGACATCAGAGGCTCCCTGGATGTCTCTAAAGCTGATCATGTTGGAGTGGTGACATGGTCGTTGTAGTGTGGGTGAGGTGGACATGAGTGTGTTTGTAGATGGATTGAGACCTGAGACGTTGCATCATGTGGGACCATTGTGTCTGAGGACGGGCAGTTGCTGTGGGACGTTCCACACTCAGTGTGGTGAGTGCGGTGTTCACTGTGTCCTCACTATAGGTCAGTTGGGACTAGTGTGAGCTGTTTGCATTAATTTTGTGGCCTTAAGATCTGTGACCGTGTTGTGTTCTGATGTGTATGAGGTGCTATGTGTTCTGTAATGTGGACCTCTGTGTTGGTGTGGTGTTTTAGGACTCTGCTGGTGTGGCCTCTCATGTTTTGGTGTGTTTTTGAGAGAGCTGTAAGTGGTTTGATGTGTGTTTGGCATCTGATTTATGTGGACAATGGTACTATGGAGGACTAGGGTTGCCAGTTGTGTGGTAATCTTTGACTCCTGACCTGCAATGCCATATAGCAGGGTTCGAGAGCAGGAGAGGGACACGGCAACTGATCCCCATCTCTCTAGAAGGAATAGACAAAAGTTAATTAAATTCCGGGTCTGCGTGACCAAGGTGGGTGTATTTTTTTGGTAAGGACAATGACAGGATGTTAGTTATATTGCAGGTGACTGACATACCCTTCAGATACACCATCATAGTCACCACTGTGATGCAGTGCAGTTAACAGCAACAATACGTGAACATTTACGGCATGCATTATGGGTAAGTGTGTTAGATGTGTGCATGGAATATACCATAGCCATTACATGACCAGTCTATTGGCAAGCATGAACATAAACCATACTCACCAGCTACAGGCTGCTGCATTGGTGGTATACCAGAGGGACCTACATAAGTGTGTGTGAGATGTGATGTCAGCAGCCAGAGCTGTGGCATTGCTACAGGGTGGGTGCAGCATTACAGTACATCAACATTACAAGTCCACAATACTGCAGCTTATGCACATCTGTTTATTACTAGTACGCAGCAACAGACTATATATATGACATTTCATATATGCATGATCTAACTGTACAGATGCGGATGCATATGCAACAGTGGTCTACCGATGTGCCCTATGGCCTTACCTGCATGCTCCTCAGCTGGTGTGTGGGTAGCACCCACCTCCACTATGGTCTCTGCCAGTTGTTGCATGTGTGAATGGGCAGGTGCCATGAGGCTGGCGAGGAGCTCCTCAACATGTGTCAGGGGGGATTGGATGGCATGACCGCCCCTGTTGCGAGGTGACCCCTGGACTGCAGCAGAATGCCAATGGGCATTATGAAGCAGGTTGCTGCAATGATACCGGACCTGCTCATAACTGGTTATGCAGGCTGACATCATTGACCCTGTGGACTCAATCATTCCACAGGGTGGTCCGCTCCTGCTGCTCATGGGCTGTCCTGCCAAAGACCACCTGGTAGTGCTGTACCAGGTGGTTCACAATGACCTAATTGTCCTCCACTGAATACACCAGTAACTGGCCATGGGACATCTTGCCTGAAAGACATAATGATGGAAATAGGTCTGAGCAACTCATACAGCAAGTTTACCATAGTTCCTAATACACATCTCTGTCTCCCCCACCATATCTGTGACAAAAACTGTTCACACAACTCAGTAGGTAGGGCTACAGCTTACTTACCATTGGGACATATATCGTATTATACCATGATTTGTGCTATGTGTTTGTAGCCATGTTCCCTGTGGGGACACTAACATTGCTGGCCTGTTATGGACAATGTCACCTGCATGCCATTGTAAGGGCCACTATGGTTCCATATATGCATGTGGTCTGTTTGTTATGTGATTGCTGCACATCTGTTGTTATGTGTTATTGGGGATATCTATGCATGCTGTTGGACATGATCTGGGATTGTGTGGGCTATTCCTACCCACATATGTTCTATAACAGTGACACAATAACATGTTTAGAGAACAGTTGCCAGCAGAACCATCTCTCCCACCTCATTTGGCCATGTTACCAGGCCACATCACATGTGGGACCCACCCTGGGGCCTCCTTATCTACTGGTCCAGCACTACCTTCAGGTGGAACCACCTCAGGGGATGGTGTGTCCCCCCCCCGGGGGCACCCACAGACATGATCCTGTTACCCGAGGTCAGGTCCAGGGTCTGTTGCATAGGGAGCTCCACAGAGATTTGTGGGATGTGCTACAGCATCTTGAGGCCCTCAGTACACAATCACATGGTCCACATGCTCCTCCTGTTCAGCATCCAGGCCAGGCACCTTCAGGGCCGTGAAGCTGCTGTTGTGACCAGCAATGGGTGCGGGCCTTGTTCCCATTGTTTCCATATGGGGACTCATGGGGCGTCCACATCGCAGACAACATCCACCATCCAGGGTGTTTACCCACCACATGTGTCATATACCACCCCTGTAGACTATCCTCTCTATCTACCAACCCAACCCACTGCCACAAATATGCATGCTATCCTTCCCCAAATTCCCATTCCCACCTTCACAGACAAGGGCAATGTGGTCCCAACAAGGGGTTCACATGTGACATAGCTGTCCATGTTGCACACACTTACAGCTGTATATATATATATATATATATATATATATATATATATATATATATATATATATATATGTGTAAATATATATTATGTTGTATATATGTGTTTATATATATATATATATATATATATATATATATATATATATATATATGTATACATATATGTATACATATAGGTGTCTGTATATCTGTAGGCACACACACACACACACACACACACATATATATATATATATATATATATATATATATATATATATATATATATATATACACACACACACACACACACACACACACACACATATACATACCTATATATATGGGGTACATTCAGACATCAGGTCCACAATCTCTAACCCTTCTACCTGCACAGCTGCACTGTTCTGCCTTGATACAACACAGACAGGTGCCACATATGGACACAGCCTAGCATTAGGGGGGTATATATAGGGACAGATTGCAGGTAAGCCTATTACACATCTATAGCATTTCAGCATGCTACATTACATGTTAACTTGAGTGTCCTGCAAGTGGTAGGCTCTGGAACCCACATGTCCATCATTATGGCATTACTTCCACCACCAGCTATTGGCCACAGTAATATACATGCTTTCCATTACACAACACACGCTATGATGGCTTACATCTTATCAGTCAGTGCTGCTCTGCACAGTTGACGGGTATGGCCCACTACCCACTGGGACAGACTCCATTGTCCATAGCAGTTGCTCACCTGAGCATCATTACAGCAACAACACCTGATGGCACATATAAACCATTCCACATCATCTATCCCATTATTATGGACCAAGTACTACAGTCAATTACATGCATATATACTTCACATACCTGTTGTGGGAATGAGGTCTGTAAGGAGTTTTTTTTTCTCCTGTGGCTTGGCCTTTAGCCTGCTTTCTTTCTTAGTTTGCTTGATTGTTTGCTTTACTTTCACTCACTCTTCTCTCTCTCTCTCTCTCCAGTAAATGGCTTGAGCTGCTTTGAATAGATTGCAGCATGGCTTTTGTAGGTGATGCACATGATCAGGTGATGGCCTCTGCACCAATCTGTGTCCTCCACTTGCTACCTGCATGCAGCATGCTGTGTAGTACTTCCAATTATCACTGTCATGGCAACCCACTTCTATAAATCCCTACATCATGTGGGCGTGGTCCCTTTACCTTTCCTGTATGGTGGACATCCTTCCTGTGTGTGGGCAGCAGTGTTACAGACAGCAGATAGCAATACCTCTTACAAGAGAACTTGCAGACTCAGGCCAGCTACATATTTGTATAAGGTTCAAGAACTACAGACAGAGTGAGAGTAGTGTTGTTGTATGCATTGTATAGCATCAGTGTTACAGGTTTTGTGTGTACATACTAGTTTAACATGGAATGCAGTCTGTCTGCATAGCTCTCAACTGTGGGCCTATCCACTTGATGGCCAGAGGTGTGCCTGTTATGTTTTGTCTGTCCACCACACATGTCTTGTGTCAGATATATCAGTGGCAGTGTGTGTGTTGACTGCTATCAGTACATGGCTACATCCATTTCTGTTTCTGACTTCATATTCCTGACAAAGGGTATGTTGCAGACTATCCTGTAACACCAGCAACTTGCTTAGTGTATGACAATACTATTTCACATATGGGCCTGTGTTCCGGCCTCTGCCCTTCACCTACATACCAGGCTTTGTCCATATGACATGCAGTCAGGAGTTGTTATGTAGTGGTTTGTGATTATGCCATGCTGACATTCCTGCCATCATTCCAGTGCTGTTGTGCCCCCCCCACACATATTGTGGGGTTGGGTCCACATATATGTGGGCTTCATCTGCACAATACTTGTGTGCCCTTCTGCAGTTCAAAGGTCAGTGTATGTAACAGTGTTATATGCCCCTGTAAGTCAGTCTATGGGGAGGTATGCACCATAAATAACATAGGCTGTTACAACATGTGAGGGATATCAGGAGTAAGCTGCCTTAAGGTATATGGCTGTACATTACCATACATTTCACCTTGGGAAAATGTTAGCCTACTGCTTCCTGCCATGCAGACTGTTCTATCAGTGTGATTGTGATGGTTTCAGTTATGCCTTGTTATGTAACAGATAAAATCCCATTGTGTCAACTGAAGTCTTTTACCCTAGGGATTGCATACAGAGTGTAGTTAGAGGCTGCCTGGACTATACATATACATTACTTCCTGTTAATTGATTGTTATCCTGTGGCCCAGTCTGTCTTTACTGTTGTACTACTAGAAGGCCTTGGCCTGGACAGCAACATATGTTATGCTTTTGGATTACTGTATTAAATTATCTGTTTGAGAGTTGAACAGCTATATGACATGACATATGCAACGGTAAAAGTACGCAAATAAAATTTCTCATGTATGCAAACCTGTGTGTAGTGTTATATCCTTTCACCTCACTGTGGGTATATGTTTCAGGCAACAATTGTCATTTGTATGGGTGACTCATACACTGTCCATGTGATAAGGTGGCAACTGTAGGAATACTGGCTGTTCAGTATGGTATGCACCCCCTAAATATGTATCTTCCTATACATATCTCTGCGTGTGTATGTATAGTTACATATATATATATATATATATATATATATATATATATATATATATGTGTGTGTGTGTGTGTGTATCTACATATATGTGTGTATATGTACCTTAGGAATGTTTATTGCTTCCACATTGTACATTCCCTATGGTAGCCAGACTGTACTGCATGATATGTTATTGATACCAGCCTGACATCATAGAGGTGGGATGGATTACTGTTAGCATCTTGTGCTCATGTTGTGTCGGGTCCTGGTTATGGGACTTGCAACAGTTGGTGTTGTATTGCAGGGCAGATCTGTTTGACTGTGGGAGAGAGGTTGATATCAATACATACAAGACATATTTAGCTTGGGCCCCCTCACCCCCATTAATGGTGCCTGTGGTCATATATGTATTTGTTATGTTCGCTTTTATATCTATAGATATATATCTGTACATACATATATATATATATATATATATATATATATATATATATATATATATATATATATATATATATATATATATATATATATACATATATATATATATATATATATATATATATATATATATATATGCATATATATATATATATATATATATATATATATATATATATATATATATATATATATATACACCTATATATCTATAGATGTATGCATATGTATGTATATATATATATATATATATATATATATATATATATATATATATATATATATATATATATATATATATATATATATATATATATATATATATATATATATATATATATATATATATATATATATATATATATATATATATATATATATATATTTATATATATATATATATATACACATACACACACACACACACACACACACACACACACACACACACACACACACACACACACACACACACACATATGCATCTACATGTTTAAATGCATTTCCTGTACTGTTTGATTGTGCTGGATGATATGTTTGTGAAAACATCAGGGTTATGCATATCTGACATGGCTTAGTGGTAATTTGCTATGGTGTGCAGGGTCCTTGGGTCAAGCCTTGCAGAGGCTGTTTATTTTGTTGCTGGGCAGAACAAGGGCCATTGGATACAGAGTGGTGAAAGCACGTTTAAGCAGTTGTAAGCAGATTTGTGCTGGTTTGAGCAGAGGTAAGCACTGCTAACTTTTGGTTACAGTTTTGTATACTTTTTAAGCTTCTCAATTGCTGTGTAGGCATTGCTTAACTCTGTGCAAACAAGGTTAAACCCGCTTACTGCTGCTTAAAAGTGCTTACTCCTGCTTACCCCCTTACTAATTTCTTTAAAAGAAAAGAAAAAAGATTGATAGAAATGTGGTGAAAAAGGGGCACAAAGAGGGAAAGACAGTAGGGAAAATAGCTAGGGATGTGCAGGACGGGTGTAGGGAAGGTCTATACCTGCCCATTTCTTCTACAGCACCAGCTGTGCATATACACTGAATTTGGAGATAGATTTGGACACTCAAACCCCTGAGAGAGGGGTGAGGACAACAATAATATGTTGTGAAGCCAATTAGACCAGATTACATGTGTCCAGTTAACACATGTGCAAAATGGACAGCTATGTATAGGATGACATGTTTTTGGGAACAAATTGCCTTTTCTTTTCTTTCAGGTGAGAGTGAGATGTTGGGTAGGGATAGTAGGTATATTTGGGGAGGTAGGTTGGCTAGGTTAATAGACAAGACAGACAAGATGCATCCATGGGTGGTATATGACACATGTGGGGGTAAACACCTTGATGGGGAGGGGTGTTTGGAAATCAGAAGCCCATGAGCCCCTTAGTGGAAACAGTGGGACTGAGGTCCCATGGGCAGTCACCACTGCAGCTTCACAGCCCTGAATGTGGCTGTGCTGAGGATTGAGTAGGAGGGCCAGGCAAACCCTCTATTTGTGACTCACAGCCCTCAAGCTGGCATAGCAGATCTTCGAGCTCCCTGCGGAGCTCGCTACGTACTATGCCACGGACCTGCTGATGAGTGACAGTGTCCTGTCTGCGCCCGCTCCCAGGGGTCACGAGCCCCATCCCCTGAGACATTCCAACTCGAAGGTGGTGCAAGACCAATGGACGAGGAGTTGCCGGGGTGGGCCTCAGATGTGCTGGTTCCTGGTGCCATGGCCAGCTGAGGTGGGAAAGGTGGGTCCGCCGGGACCGGCCTTCCCAAACATGCTATGGTGTTTCAATTTTACAACATATGTGGGTTAGTAATAGTCAACACATTCCAGGATTAGGTAATAACAGCATGCATAGATATTCCCATTAACCCAAACAGCAGATATGGAACAGTTGCATAGCAAGCTAAAAGACATGCATATATGGAACCACAGTGGCCATTACAACAGCATGCAGGTACATTGATGGCAGCATGCCACCAATGTGGGAGTATTTCAACATGGCACATGCGTAGAAACAAATTTAAGTAATTATCAAACAATAGGACATATGTCCCAACAGTAGATTTAATGCAGCACATACCGATTGAGTTGTGTATTTAGTTTATTGCTGCAGATATGGTGGGGGGGTGACAGAAAGATGTCAATTAACAACTAGTATATTCCTATAGTTCTCATTACTTTCCTAGTCAGTGCTGTGATATGTACCTTACAGGTATTATTACACTACCCTATGATCTTAGTTTGGACAGTGGTATGGATGTAGACAACTATATACATGAACTGAGTTTTACCTGCAGTATACACCTCTTACCTGGTATATCTGTGGAGGTATTGTTTGTTAACACTACCTGTTTCGACACATATTCCCAGATTCCAGGTTGATGTTATGCACATACCTGTCCATCGCTTATTGCACACACTCTGGGCATGTCTTGACCACATGCAGGTGAACCGGGAAATATTTCGACTATTGCCCTCTTAAACCTTTAGTTAATTGTACAATGACAGGTTTGTTTTCACTGACATTTTCCAAATATGCACAGGCCTGACAGTCAGTTATATAACATGAAATGCTGCCTACATGTCAGAGATTAGCACACTGATAGGGCAGGGGGACAGGGTAACAGCCGGCAGATATTGGCCAATTAACTGGACATTCTGGACAATTCTGTACATTTGTGGGGTATGATTCTGCATACAGTTTACTACCACTCCCAGGATTCCAACCATGGCTGTGTCTGCTAAAAATAAAACACTGTCCATCACAGTTGAGTGTGCTATATAGATACTGCTGTGTATCTCTTGTCTGATTTCTGTCTATAATTCTCCTGTGGTTTTGCATTCTGACCTTGTAATTACAACACTCTTATACAGGATTTCCTAGACAGTTTTATTATGTAGCACAGTGTGGGTGACAGTGATGAGTAATACCTTATTATTCAGAGCAACTGCAACACTAACAATGCCATACAATACCAGAGTAAACAGTACCAGCACAGGATATCAATCTTTTATTTCTAGGCACAATGTTCATATCTGACAGATCTGTGGGAGCAATGTTTGTTAGCACTACCTGAATGTTGCCACACAAATTACCAGATTCCACATTAGTATTATGCACATACATCTCACTGTTACTGTACACACTCTGGTCACAGCTTGACAACATGGCGGAGTAGATGGGACATACTTGGCTTATTACTCTCATAACATTTTGGGGAGTTGCTAGAGTGATAGGTTTGTTCTTATAGATGTCTGACAGTCAGTTGTATTTCTTGTTTGCTGCCTAAATGTCTGGGATCATCCCACTGATTTGCCAGGGGGACAGAGTGACAGGCAGCAGATATGGGCCGTTTAACTGGACATTCTGGACATATCTATACAGTTGTAGGGTATGATTCTGCATACAGCCTGCTACCACTTCCAGGATTCGAACCATGGCTGTGTGTGCTAATAATACAACAGTTAACATCTCAGTTGAGTGTGCTATTTGGATTTTGTTGTCTGTCTTTTCACTGTTTTCTAAGTCTCTCTCAGTTGTACTATATGACCTCTTGGGATTACAAGAGTCATATACACACATTCCTACACATTTTATTTATGTAGCACAGTGTGGGTAACAGTGCTTAATACAACAGTACTATTAAATGATTGTACATCTACATTACCATATGATACCAGAGTAAACACATGCAGTCCAGCAG